>NW_022196896.1:9755439-9757505 GCF_008632895.1 Mastomys coucha
TCTGCTGTCACCTGAGCTTTTTATCCTAGCCATTCTGACGGGTGTGAGGTGGAATCTCAGGGTAGCCTAGTTTTAATGCATATCCCTCAACAACAGAAGAGGATGCCTCTGAATCTATTGACTGCCTGCCTTTGAATCCCATTCTCCTAGCTTGACTGGCTTGTCTGACCTCAGTGGAAGAGGATGGGACTAGCCCTGCAGTGACTTGATATGCTAAGAAGTGGGTGTGGGTATGAAAGTGGGGATGGTTGGATGGGAAGATTTAAGGCAGTGATAACTATTTAAAGAAAGGGAAGGAGGAATGGGAGGAGGATCTGTATGAGGGATTACTAGGAAAAGAGAGTGG
Source organism: Mastomys coucha (assembly GCF_008632895.1). NCBI lineage: Eukaryota > Metazoa > Chordata > Mammalia > Rodentia > Muridae > Mastomys > Mastomys coucha. The sequence goes on from NW_022196896.1 coordinate 9,755,786, forward strand.
GCTGATATTTAGATGTAAGGAGAATAAATAAATTTAATACAAATTAAAAATAAAATAAACCACTAATTATAAAAAAGGTGATTGTCTTCTCTGAATTTTTATGCAATTTGTGACAATACTTTCTTTCTTACTAATAAATTTACCGACTAAATGATTTACATCCTAAGGGATGGCATAGTGAATAATTTAAAGCATAAATTGATTATTATTTTTACGAATATAGCCTTACATGCTTAGTATTTTTACAAATATAGCCTTACATGCTAGGCTTTTACATATCCTTTGTCATATGAAGTACTTACATGTAATGAATTTTTTCCTATGAAATACATTAAATTTAATTTCACTTGAATTCATTTCAACCCTTTGTTTACTAACACAGATTATTATATTTAATTTTTTCTTTTTTTATTAGAAATTTTCCTTATTTACATGTCATATATATCTCCTTTCCCAGTTTCCCCTCTGAATAAAAGAAAAACGAAACAAAACAAAACAAAACAAAACAAAAAACTGGTTCTGTCCTTTCTACCCCTGCTCTCCAACTCACTTTATCCTGCTTCCTGGCCCTGGTATTCCCCTACACTGGGGCATTGAACCTTCACAGGGCCAAGGGTCTTTCCTGCCCTTGATGACCGACTAGGCCATCCTCTGCTACATGTGTACAGCTAGAGCCATGGGTCCCAACATGTGTACTCTTTGGTTGGTGGTTTAGTCCCTGGAAGCTCTGAGGGTGCTAGTTAGTTCATATTGTTGCTTGTTCTAAGGGTTTGCCAACCCCTTCAGTTCCTTGGGTCGTTTCTGTAGCTCCTTCATTGTGGACCCTGTGCTCAGTCCTAATTATTGCTGTGAGCCTCTACTTCTGTATTAGTTGGGTACTGTTAGAGCCTCTATGAAGACAGCTCCTGTCATCCAGCACTTAATGGCATCCACAATAGTGTCTGGATTTGATAATTGAATATGGAAAGTATTCCCAGGTGGAGCAGTCTCTGGATTGTCCTTCCTTCAGTCTCTGCTCCATAATTTGTCTCTGCAAATCCTCCCATGGGTATTTCATTCCCCCTTTTAACAAAGGAACACTTTGGTCTTCCTTCTTCTTGAGTTTCTTGTGGTTTGTGGATTGTATTTTGTGTATTCTGGTCTTCTGGGCTAATAGCCACTTATCACAGAGTACATACCATGTGTGTTCTTTTGTCATTGGGTTACATCATTCAGGATGATATTCTCCAGATCTATACATTTCCCTAAGAATTTCATAAATTCAGTGTTTTAATCACTGTGTAGTACTCCATTGTGTAGATGTACCACATTTTCTGTACCCATTCCTCTCTTGATGGATATCTGGGCTGTTTCCAGTTTCTGACTATTAGAAATAAGGCTGCTATGAACATAATGGAGCATGTGTCCTTATTACATGTTGGAACATCTTCTGGGTATGTGCCCAGGAGTGGTATAGCTGGGTCCTCTGGTAGTACTATGTCCAATTTCTGTAGGAACTGAAAGACCCCGGAGCTCGGGAGACCCTCACTCAAGTCTTAGGATAACACAACCACCCAATAACTCACGAGAGACCAAACTTGCTGCAATCACATGAGGTTTATTGGGGATAGGCCGGTACCAGGGTCGATCTTGTGACCATGCAGGCCAGAGGAGTTCGACCCCGAACACAAGAAGTGTGGGGTATTTAAACAGAAAAACCACAAACTGGGGGGGGGGGGGG
>NW_022196896.1:9757604-9781058 GCF_008632895.1 Mastomys coucha
GGAAAATTCTAAAGGAACCCACTACCTAGTTGAGCCAGATCACAAGGAAGTCATTCTGCACACTCATTTTCTAAAGGAATGTGGTTTGGTCAACGCTATCTTCTTAATGACTGACTGCTATCCTGTTCCTTATTCTGGGCACTGTTATCTTCTTAATGGCTTACCACTATCCTGTTCCTGGAACTGACCAGTCCACATTCCTGGCTCACAGAGACTTCCTATGCCTTCTTTAAGTAAAGCTTATAAATTAATGCATTTCCCTTAACATGCTTTTTCTAAATTTCTAAATTCAGTCTTTCATTCCCCACTTTTCCTATGAGATAGTTCTAATCATAGAACTAAGTATCAAATTCTAAATTTTTCTGGCCTTGCAAGGTAGAATATTTGTTGGTGTAGCATTAATATCTGGATAGCAGTTATTCTTTCTCTAACAAAGGCAACTAATCTATTAAGCATGCATGGGCCTATGGTTATTTAGTCTTTCTCTGAGCTTACTCATGGAGTCTATAATGACTCCTGAATGCTTTACATAAAAGCAACATTCTCCTATATTTAAATCAATGGCAGCTCTTAACTCCCTATAAGCCTTATGCTGCAACACCATAGCAGATGTTCCTGTAGCTGCCCCTACAGTCCCTAAGCACAGTTCAACCATAACTGCCAGGGTAACCCCTAACTCTCTTCTATTGCCAGGCACTACCTTACTGGCTCTCAGGATTCCTAGCTTCTCTTCCTTCCTGTCCTTATCTCCAGCTCTCTAATCTCTTATTCCTTTTGACTCTCACACTAGATTCCATCTTCAAAGACTCTCTTTTAAACGTTCTATCTCTTCGCTATGCCCTTTCACAGTCCTTTTGCAACTTTCTGTGGGGAGCCGCAGCTGCCACCCTATATACATATATATTGAACACCTGGTCTCCAGTCAGAGCAGAGAGCATTGATAATCAAGCCCTTAGTTGGAGAAGCTGAGTGCCTCTAGTTTGTGATGCAAGCTGGTATGATTTCCCCACAGCCTATTATACTTTGCCACGTAGCTGATGCTGATTGGGACCAGGGAAAGTATTTAACCCACAAGGGCTAGGGGCTGAAGATAGATATAGAGTAAGTATGAGACAGAGTAAGTAAGTATGTGGAGATAGGAGTAAGTATGTAGAATTAGGGCTGCTGATGGGTTAGAGGTAAGATGTAGATTTAGAAGAGTAAGTATGTGGAGATAGTAAGTAAGTATGTAGAATTAGGCTGGTGATGGGATAGAAGAGTAAGTATGGGATATAGAAGAGTAAGTATGATAGATAGGAGTAAGTATGTAAGGATAGAAGTAAGATGTAGGAATAGAACTAAGAATAGGAATAGGAGTAAGTAGAAATAGTAATAAGTAAGATGTAACTAACAAGATGTAACTAATAAAATGTAAGTAGAAATAAGTAAGATGAAACAAACAAGATTACAAGGATCCTAATAAAACTGCATGGGGAAGAGCTTGGTGTTTGCCTCCTTATTTCTGGATGGCTGGGAAAGGCGGCTTACAACTTTCCTTTTTCTTGCTCCCTTTAAAACACTTTCTCAGCCACCTGCACTAGTTTTCTTAATGACTTATCCTGCATCTCTTCTAACTTTCATAGTCTTTCAACTCCACCAGAAATCCAGGAATGACTGAATAATAGAATATACGGGGAAGCCTAACACAGCTTCCAGAAATATTGTCAATTAATAGAGACTGCTGGACACCTGGACAGCCCTTACTTCAAAACGTTGGAGCATCAATCTTCAGACTTCTGGCCCATGAATGTCGTCTGGAGATGAAGAGGCAACTTTTGCCTAGTGGCTGTCTCACCACAGCTGGAGCAGCTCCAATGATGCTCAGTTTCTTCTTTTAGTCTGAGAAAGGGGTACTGTCAGTCACAGACAGGTCTCTAGCCAGAGGAATAAATAATATCAAATTCCATATTCTGTGGATTTCTGATGTTTCTGAAAACCAACTATCTATATAAAGTAATGTGGACTATTGTCTACAAACTACTGTCAGTCCTTTTTCTTGAAATCACCCTAGTAATAAACTCAGAGCCATGAACTTGCTAAAACTCACAGATCTAGACATCTAAGATCTGTCTATAATAGCAGTAAAAAAAAGGAACTGGTTCTAAGCCCTGTCTACTAGGGAAATACTGAAACCAGAAATCTCTTAAGGGAATATAGAAAACTTCATCTTTTGGTCTTGAAGTATGCACAACAGAACTATATTAGCTATACCTCACAGTCAATAAGAGTATCATTGTACACTCAGTCTTAACAACAAATTCTCAACTTAAAAGCTCTTACTTATTTCTTGCATACTAGTTTAAGATGTAAATAGTTTATAACCCAAGCCTCAACTTTTGCCAATCACTACTGCAAATATAGGATACAAAACTCAAAACTAATAATAAAAACACCAAAGCAAACTTTCTGAAAATAAGCTGTGTATCTGAAGAAATACTCAAATACTTGACTAAATTCTAGTCACACAATGTTTCTAGTCTAAATTATCTATACACCAATTAAATCACTTTCAGTACAGGGTAAATATTATCAGAATGTTGTTTTACCAAAGATAACATTGTTTTTGTACCAAATAGGAACATATGAACTTAACTCAGTAACAAATTATAAGGCTTTCTATAGCTATACAATTAAATCTGGCTATTTCTTCCCTATTTCAAATATAACCATTAATAACCCTCTCTAACCCCAAAGCCCAGGGAACCCGGTAGACGACTCATCATAACTTCTTCAAGCTGAACGGGGTGGTAGATATAAAAGAAGGGTGGGGAAGGAAAAACAGAATTTTATTAATTTTCTGATATCTATGTCTTGGATCAAGCTAAAGTCCAGGACATCAGGAGTTCAGGTAGGCCAGTTTAGCATGTTAGGACAAGGAAATTCACCATGGATGTATATTTCTGTAATACATGAATCTCAAGACAAATTTTCAGTATCATTAAGATATAATTTTTTTGTTTGATTCTCTGGAGTCTAGTTTTCTGGAAGGTGTAAATACTCCAATCATCTTTTCTCAAAAATACAAAAACAAAACCCTTAATCATCAATACAGAGAAATCTACCTGGGTGGTATTTGGGTTCCCAGTGCCTCAAAGTCTCCAAATAAGAAAAAAATCTGTCTCCATTTCAATATAAATGACAAGATAAAATTCCTTATTTTGCTAAATGCTATGAGTGCACCACTGGAGGGGTGCATTTGACCAGGGACCAGCAGGGAAGGCATCTCCCACTGGCTCAGTGAGACAGACAATCATAGGTGCAAAACAGCCTCCTCTCAGCAACATCCACAGATGTTCCAAGTTTCCTTTTTAAGCTTGTTTACTCTAGGGGCAAAGGTGCTAGCAGTTTAGCATTACTACTGTGTTTCGATGGAATTTGGATTATTTTTCTATTTACTTTTTATTTCCAAGGCAAACTAATTTTTTATCTCTAGACTACTCATCACTTGTCTCTACTTTACTAGACTCCACACCTTTTTTAATTCTTGTAATGTTAAGGTATTACCATAATTTAAAAAAAAACCCAGTTTCAAAAATTCCATTTTCTTTAAAATCAATATCAAAGCATTACTATCACATTACAAAGTTTAGATGCCAATTCTTACATATGAATGCATGACAGTGCAATTTTGAATATATCAAAAAAGCATTGTTTTAAATCTTATCTCTGATCCAGGCCTCACCCTTGGCCTCACTAAATTTACAAGGGGTAAATTACATAAAATATCATGAAGACCTGTTTTTCTGGGTCGGCTCCTGCCACGTGTTGTGGCTTAACATGACTTGAACCCTGAGTTACCAATTTTGAGCTAATTCTCTGTTACCAATTTTACAAGCAAAAAGCTGTTGCCCCCTCATACAGACACAGCCTCTATCAGCTCTTTTTCAACTGTGCTTAACTCATGGCCACAGCACAATGGCTTATCAGTCTCTGCTGTACAAATTAAGACTGTCTTTTAAATAAGTTAAGCTAAACCAAAGCTTTAACCTTTTTTTCTTCTTTAATATGAAACACAGAACAACAATCATTTATCTAAGCAGTGCCTACCACATGGTAAGTAAAGCATAACTCTCAAGGTTGTAATATTTAATCACCACAGTTTACAATGTACCAATTCAATACTTTTTAAACCAGATGATAAAGACAATATTTTAACCCAATCTATTTTGTAAAAACCTACTTGGTTGTTCAGTTGGGGCCCCCTTGGATAAGTTTGTGGGACACCTGGCTGAAGCAATGCTGGGCTGAGCCTGGGGTCACGTGTAGCTGAATGGCCAGGTCAGAGATGGTGAGGCAGAAACAGGTCTCAAATTCGCCTCCAGCAGCCCACATCTCTTGGTGCAGCAGGTTTGCTGCTGGGCCTTCCCCAGAGCCAGCTCCACAGACATAACCTTTCTGCCTCAGCTTCCACTAGAGCCCGTGTGTTTGGGGTTGAGGTCCAACACTGTCCATCAGTCAAGGGGGGGTGTAAGTCGTCAGTCCAAGGTCCAAACACACACACACAAAATCAGTCACCACACAGACGTCCACCTTTTCAGGTCCATGACACCGAGAGAGACAACTGGGCCCAGTAACAAACATCAGGTACACATGTAATCAAAGCCAAATCACAGAGTCGCTCGGCCCGTGCCTGCCACAGCTGCTGAGATGGACTGGTCACAAAATACACACAAAAAGACTCGTCTCAATCGCGAGTGCCAACTTTACTTCAGAAAAACAGACAGCTAGAAATTTACCGAGGTCCTTATTTTACCTAAACTGACATGTCCCTAACCTCTGTCCAGTGAGCCAACGTCAGAGTTACCGTCCATCCCGTCTCAGTCACAAGGGGGACAAAAATCACAAACACAACACAGAATATCAGACAAAGAGTAACACAACAAGAGCGACCCAAGCGGAACCAATTGAACAGGTTTGATGTCCAGGAGAACAGACCCACACTCCTCTCGAGTGTTAATGTTTCTCCCCTGGCTTCCCGTGTGGTTCCTCCTGGGCATCCCCCCGAGGATCCCCAATTTCCACTGGGATGTCTCCCAGGGTACAGTCAGTGGTCCTGACAAGTCTGTCTAACAGCCCCCTTCCCCCGCTCACAGAGGGCAGGGAGTCGCTGACTGAAAATAAACTCTAAAAATAAACCCTGCTGTCTCGGGAAGCCAGCTACAAATTTGCCAGCTACAAATTCACAGATTGCAAACAGACAGGCAGTTCATAGACACATTAGGAGAAGTCAAACTGACAGACAGACTACAATTAAGAACTCACCTCCAAGGGGTCTTTAGAGAGTCAAGGGTGGTCGTAAATCCCGGACGAGCCCCCAAATGAAAGATCCCAGAGCTCGGGAGATCCTCACTCAAGTCTTAGGATAATATGACCACCCAATAACTCACGACCGAACTTGCTGCAATCACATGTTATTGGGAATAGGCCGGTACCGGGATCGATCTCGTGACCATGCAGGCCAGAGGAGTTTGACCCGAACACAAGAAGTGTGGGGTATTTAAACAGAAAAACCACAAACTGGGGGAGGGGGTGAAAGGATTACCAAGGAAACATAGCATGAGAACAATGGAAAATTCTAAAGGAACCCACTACCTAGTTGAGCCAGATCACAAGGAAGTCATTCTGCACACTCATTGTCTAGAGGAATGTGGTTTGGTCAATGCCATCTTCTTAATGACTGACTGCTATCCTGTTCCTTATTCTGGGCAATGTTATCTTCTTAATGGCTTACCGCTATCCTGTTCCTGGAACTTACCAGTCCGTGTCCTGGCTCACAGAGACTTCCTATGCCTTCTTTAAGTAAAGGTTATACATTAATTAATACATTTCCATTAACATGCTTTTTCTAAATTTCTAAATTCAGTCTTTCAGAACCACCAAACTTATTTCCAGAGTGGTTGTACCAGCTTGCAATCTAACCAGCAATGAAGGAGTGTTCCTCTTTCTCTGCAACCTCTCCAGCATCTGCTGTCACCTGAGCATTTTATCCTAGCCATTCTGACTGGTGTGAAGTGGAATCTCAGGGCTGTTTTGATTTGCATTTCCCTGATGACTAAGGATGTTGAACATTTCTTTAGGTGCTTCTCAGCCATTCGGTGTTCATGAATTGAGAATTCTTTCTTTAGCTCTGTACCTCATTTTTTAATAGGGTTACTTGGTTCTCTGGAGTCTCACTTCTTGAGTTCTTTGTATATATTGGATATAAGCCCTCTATCAGATATAGGATTGGTAAAGATCTTTTCCCAATTTCTTGGTTGCCACTTTGTTCTATTGACAGTCTTTTGCCTTACAGAAGCTTTGTAATTTTGTGAGGTCCCATTTGTCAATTCTTAATCTTAGAGCATAAGCTATTAGTGTTCTGTTCAGGAAATTTTCCCCTGTGCCCATGTGCTAAAGGCTCTACCCCACTTTCTTTTCTATTAGTTTCAGTGTATCTGGTTTTATGTGGAGGTCCTTGATCTACTTGGACTTGAGCTATGTACAAGGAGATAGTAATGGATCGATTTGCATTCTTCTACATGCTAACTGTTAATTGAGCCAGTTGAAAATGCTGTCTTTTTTTTCACTGGATTTTTCAGCCCTTTTGTCAAAGATCAAGTGACCATAGGTTTGTGGGTTCATTTCCAGGTCTTCAGTTCTATTCCATTGATCCACCTGCCTGTCAATGTACCAATACCATGCCATTTTTAATCACAATTTCTCTGTAGTACAGCTTAAGGTCAGGGATTGTGATTCCACCAGAGATTCTTTTATTGTTGAGAATAATTTTCACTATCCTAGGTTTTTTGTTATTCCAGGTGAATTTGCAAATTGTTCTTTCTAAGTCTGTGAAGAATTGAGTTGGAATTTTGATGGGGATTGCATTGAATCTGTAGATTTCTTTCAGCAAGATGGCCATTTTTACTATATTATTCCTGCCAATCCAGGAGCATGGGATATCTTTCCATCTACTGAGATCTTCTTTGATTTCCTTCTTTAGAGACTTGAAGTTCTTGTCAAACAGATCTTTTACTTGCTTATTTAGAGTCACACCAAGCTATTTTATATTATTTGTGACTATTGTGAAGGGTGTTGTTTCCCTAATTTCTTTCTCAGCCTCTTCATCCTTTGTGTGGAGGAAGGCCATTGATTTGCTTGAGCTAATTTTATTTCCAACTACTTTGCTGAAGTTGTTTATTAGGTTTAGGGGCTCTCTGGTTGAATTTTTGGGGTCACATAAGTATACTATCATATTATCAGGAAATAGTGAGAATTTGACTTCTTCCTTTCCAATTTTTATTTCTTTGATCTCCTTTTGTTTTATAATTGCTTTGGCTAGGTCTTCAAGTACAATATTGAAGAGGTACGAAGAGAGTGGGCAGCCTTGTCTAGTTCCTGATTTTAGTGGGATTGATTCAACTTTCCATAGGTTGATCTTGGGTACTGGTTTGCTGTATATTGTTTTTTACTATGTTTAAGTATGGGCCTTGAATTCCTAATCTTTTCAAGACTTTTATCATGAAGGGGTGTTAGATTTTATCAAATGCTTTCTCAGCATCTAATGAGATGATCATACATTTTTTTTTCCTTTGAGGTTGTTTATATAGTGAATTACGTTGATGGATTTCCATATACTGAACCATCCCTGCACCCCTGGGATGAAACCTACTTGATCATGATGGATGATCATTTTGATGTGTTCTTTGAGTTGGTTTGCAAGAATTTTATTGAGTATTTTTGCATCTATATTTATAAGGGAAATTGGTCTGAAGTTTTCTTTATTTGTTAGGTCTTTGTGTGGTTTAGGAATCAGAGTAATTGTGGCTTCATAGAATGAAATGGGTAGAGTACCTTCTGTTTATATTTTGTCAAATAGTTTGGTATTAGGTCTTCTTTGATGGCCTGATAAAACTCTGCACTTAACCCATCTGGTCATGGGCTTTTTTTGGTTGGGAGACTATTAATGACTGTTTCCATTTCATGAGCAGATATGGGATTGTTTAGATCGTTGATCTGATCTTGATTTAATTTTGGTACCTGGTATCTGTCTAGAAAATTGTCCATTTCATCCAGGTTTTCCAGTTTTGTTGAGTACAGGTGTTTGTATTAGGATCTCACGATTTTCTGGATTTCCTCAGTGTCTGTTGTTATGTTTCCATTTTCATTTCTGATCTTCTTAATTAGGATACTATCTCTGTGACCTCTATTTAGTCTGGCTAAGGGTTTATCTATCTTGTTGATTTTCTCAGAGAACCAGCTCCTGATTTGGTTGATTCTTTGTATAGTTCTTTTTGTTTGCATTTGGTTGATTTTAGACCTGAGTTGATTTTTTTTCTGCCTTTAATTCCTCTTAGGTCAATTTGCTTAATTTTGTTGTAGAGCTTTCAGATGTGCTGGCAAATTGCTGGTGTATGTTCTCTCCCGTTTCTTTTTGGAGGCACTTAAAGCTATCATTTTTCCTCTTAGGACTGCTTTCATTGTGTCCCATAAGTTTGGGTATGTTGTGGCTTCATTTTCATTAAACTCCAGAAAGCCTTTAATTTCTTTCTTTATTTCATCCTTGACCAAGTTGTCATTGAGCAGAGTGTTGTTAAGCTTCCACGTGTATGTGGGCTTTCTACTGTTTATGTTGTTATTAAGGAACAGCCTTAGTCCCTGGTCATCTTATAGGATGCAAGGAAGTATTTTAATCTTCTTGTATCTGTTGAGGCCTGATTTGTGATCAATTATATGCTCAATATTGGAGAAAATACAATGAAGTGCTGAGAAGAAGGTATATCCTTTTGTTTTAGGATAAAAAGTTCTATAGATATATGTTAAATCCATCTGTTTCATAACTTTTGTTAGTTTTACTGTGTCTTTGTTTAGTTTCTGTTTCTATGAACTGTCCATTGCAGAGAGTAGGGTGTTTAAATCTCCTACTATTATTGTGTGTGTTGCAATGTGTGCTTTGAGCTTTCGTAAAGTTTGTTTTATGAGTGTAGATGCCCTTGCATTTAGAGCATAGAGGTTCAGAATTGAGAGTTCATCTTGGTAGATCATACCTTTGATGAGTATGAAGTGTCCCTCCTAATCTTTTTTTGATCTCTTTAGGTTGAACGTTGATTTTATTTGATATTAGAATGGCAACTCCAGCTTTTTTCTTGGGACAATTGGCTTGGAAAATTGTTCCCCAGTCTTTTATTCTGAGGTTGTGTCTGTCTTTGTCACTGAGGTGGGTTTCCTGTATACACCAAAAAGTTGGTGCTGAAAGACCCCTGGGGGAGACCCCCACTCAAATCTCGGGAGGACGCACACCCAAGGAATCACGAGAGACCACATCTTGATGTAGTTACAAGAGGTATAATTTCATTTCAGGACTCCCTGGTTCGGCACCACACCTATCTCACGCAGGAGATAGTGGAGCCGACCACGAGGCTTGAAAGTTAGGGGTTTTTATAGGGAAAAGGTCTGAGGGAACAAAGGGATCACTGTGGTCATACATGATTGGCTAGTTCAAATATTAACTATTGCGTGCAGAACACAGTGGAAAATTTCTAAGGTTGGTGTTAATCTGAGTCAACAGAGCATCTGACCTTAAACCATATCTGAGAAGACCAGATGGTCCATTACTTAGTGTCTGCCAGGCACGTCTTTGTAGGCCTGGGCCTTGGACCTGTCCTCGTTTGCCTGGATGTTTTCCTCTATGTTTATAGTTTTATGTCTTCTTGACCTGCCAGCTCTTATGATATCTAACAACTTGTTTGCTCTTTCCCAGGCCTATGTGGCCAGTTTGTGATGGATTCTTAGGCCCATAACTTTTCTTCCTAGTCAGCACAGGTTTAAAGCTTTAATTTCTCCTTACAGTGCATAGCCAGTCTGATAGTCTGTCTTTTTATTGGAGATTTGAGTCCATTGATATTAATAGATATTAAGGAAAAGTAATTGTTGCTTCCTGTTATTTTTGTTGTTAAGAGTTGTAATTCTGTTCATGTGGCTATCTTCTTTTAGTTTTGTTGAGAGATTACTTTCTTGCTTTTTCTAAGATGTAGCTTCCCTTCTTATATTGTAGTTTTCCATTTATTATCCTTAGAAGCGCTGGATTTGAGGAAATATAGTGTGTAAATTTGGTTTTGTCATGGAATTCTTTGGTTTCTCCATCTATCGTGATTGAGAATTTTGCTGGGTATAGTAGTCTGGGCTGGCATTTGTGTTCTCTTAGGGTCTGTATGACATCAACCCAGGATCTTCTAGCTTTCATAGTCTCTGGCGAGAAGTCTGCCATTATATGTTAGATATATCTGATAGGTCTGCCATTATATGTTACTTGACATTTTTCCCTCACTGCTTTTAATATTCTTTCTTTGTTTTGTGCATTTAGTGTTTTGACTTTTATGTGACAGGAGGAATTTCTTTTCTGGTCCAGTCTATTTGGACTTCTATAGGCTCTTTCTATGTTCATGGACATCTCTTTCTTTAGAATAGGGAAGTTTTCTTCTACAATTTTGTTGAAGTTATTTATGGGCCCTTTACGTTTGAAGTCTTCACTCTCTTCTATACCTATTATCCTTAGGTTTGGTCTTCTCATTGTGTCCTGGATTTCCTAGATGTTTTGGGTTAGGAATTTTTTGCATTTTGCTTTTTCTTTGACTGTTATGTCAATGTTTTCTATGTTATCTTCTACACCTGATATTCTCTCTTCTATCTCTTGTATTCTGTTGGTGATGCTTGCATATATGGTTCCTGACTTCTTTCCTAGGTTTTCTATCTCCAGAGTCTTCTCTCTTTGTGATTTCCTAACTGTTTCTACTTTCATTTTTAGATCTTGGATGGTTTTGTTCAATTCCTTCACCTGTTTAGTTGTGCCTTCCTGTAATTCTTCAAGGTATTTTTGTGTTTCCTCCTTAAAGGCTTCTACTTGTTTATTCGTGTTCTCCTGTAATTCTTTTAGGGATTTTTGTTTTTCCTCTTTAAGGGCTTGTACCTATTTACCTATGTTCTCCTGTATTTCTTTAAGGGAGTTATAAATGTTCTTCTTAAATTCCTCTATCGCCATCATGGGATATGATTTTAGATCCAAATCTTGCTTTTCTGGTGTTTTGGGATATCCAGGACTTGCTGTGTTGAGAGTACTATGTTCTGATGAAGCCAAGTAGTCTTGGTTTCTGTTGGTAAGATTCTTGCATTTGCCCTTTGCCATCTGTTGATTTCTGGTGTTAGATGTTCTTGCTGTCTCTGGCTGGAGCTTGTTCCTCCTATGGGTCTGTAAGCCTGTGTCAGCACTTCTGGGAGATCAGCTCTCCTCTGGTAAGATCTGTGCACAGAGGGCTGTGGATCAGCCTTCCTGCCTGAGTACCTGGGTCAGATCACTCCCTGGAGAGAAGCTCTCCACTTGCTGGAAAGGGGCTGAGCAGGCTGTGAATCCACAGACCCTCCTAGATGTAGAAGGAGGTAGAAAGGATTCTGTCCCAGCTGCCAGGCCACTTCTGAAGCCTTTGCCTCCTGGCTGGTCCAGCCTCAGGAAGTCACCAGAGAGAAAATCTATATTTAATTTTTAACAGTTGTGATTTATAAAATATCATTTAGTTGATATAATTTGAACATTAGTGAAAATTATTTTTATATTCTGAGTAAAAGTTTTAGTTTTTCTGTTATTATATACTCTGTCTTTTCCAAATTCATTTTATTAAAATAATATCAATTGAAATAATCTGTGCCTGTCATTTTAATTTAATTTTATCCTAGCTTATTCAGACTTTTAATATTTAATCTTACACCACATGAGATTAGAATCTTCTTTTGACTAAATCTATCACTAATTCATAAGATGAAAATCACATCTATCCAACTACTAATGATATTTATGTTTGATAAAGTCATATGCATGTCATATTGTACACTTCAATATTGAAGTTCTGGGATAGAAGTGACTTATCATCTATGGCCATAAAAATGGAGGCTTGATGATTCAGTACAAGGGAAGTAGAGGGGATGGGGATAAGGGGTTAACTTGAAAGGGGAATAACACTCAAAATGAAAATAAATAAAATAAACATTAAAATTAAAAAAATTGAACAGTGGATTTCATAGCCTATGTTAAGAAATTCTGATATGCCAGTAACTAGTTTCTCTAATTGCTTTCTCAGATAGTTCTCAGAAAGTGTCATCAGACACAATATCTTTTTACATGCATCAATTACTTTTCAAGTCATTGTGTTTTGATTTTATCTTTTTTCTTCGACAGTTTAAAGTTAGATCAATGATGACAACATTCTTGATAAAAAACAAAAACAAAAAAATTATCTAGGTATGAATACCACTCCATTTAAAAATCTTTTTTTTTTTTTTTTTTTTTTTTTTTTTTACCGTTTGATCTCTAGGTTTATTCATTACAATGATAAGCATCAGTTGACAATACACACATGAAGTAATTCACTCAGAATCAAGTAGTAGAGAGACTCATAGGCAAGACTCATCACATACAAAAACCACATGACAAGCATCAATCAACAATACACACATGTGGTACCTAACTTAGAAACAAAGAGCAGAGAGACTCACAGGCAACATTCTACTATACACATACGCCATACCTGACTATGAAACAAATGGCAGAGGGACTCACAGGCAAGGCTTGCAAACTGGTTCCATTTTAAACTTTTATCTTTGTGCGTATCACAAATAGTAAAATAGCATTGGAAAATATTACTTGAAAAAATTTATACTTTTATCCCATTGAGTTTTAGTCATCATCCTCAATTTCTCTTGTATTTTACAATGATTTTTTGAATGATTCATGTATTTTAGTACATAAACTCCAACCATTTTAAATAAGTTTCAGTATTTTTTAATGATTTTGTTATGAGGGACTATAAGGTTTCCTTTTGAAATCTTGTTTTTGTTTTAAAAAATAGAATTAGAATTGGACTCAGAAAAAAGTCAAGGTCAACTTTGAGAGTAAAAAACAAAGACATAAATCCTCACAATTGCTTAGAGGAGGTGATGGAGTAAAGTAAGAGAAGTACAAATTAGGAGTTAGGGCCTGATGTCAGCAAGCATCTGCCTGGCAGACAGGGAAGAGAAAAAAAGTTCCATAAAACAAAATGAGAAGGCAGGAAGTGGGGGAGGGTGAGTTGGTGAGCAGGGGCAGGGGGGAGAGAACAGGTTTCTTTCTTTCTTTCTTTTTTCCGGAGGGGAACCTGGGAAAGGAGATATCATTTGAAATGTAAATAAAGAAATAGTTAATTAAAAAAAAAAGAAGAAGAAGAAAAAGTGAAAAGGTAACAATAATGAGGAAAAGCTGCTTAGGCTTCACCTACTGTCTGGGAAAAAATAGAAAAAGGAAACATTATATTTGTATGAGTGACAACTCAGAAAAATGAACACACAAAATAGAGGGAAGCTCTGTATGTCACTGTACCCCTGAAGAAGTCTTAGCAAAGGTAAGTATATGATTTCATTAAGAATATAATAATTTCTTCTACCTCATTACCATGTTTTCAGGAGAATCAGATTTTCTGTGGAGTGGACTCCTGGCCAGGTTATTGACAACAATTCTTAAGGGAGGAGTTAATACTTTCTAATATTTTAATTTTTGGAGAGGATCACAATGTCCTGTCTCAATACTAGGACAGAAGTACTTCAATATTTTATTAGTAAAAAATAGATTTTGTTGTGTTTTACAAAAAGAATGAATATATGTCTTATAGAGCAGGGTATGGTGCAGTGTGTGTGGGGGGGTGGAAGGGCTGGTGCCTCAGTGGGTCTATGCTGAGGCATCCCTTTATCCTAAAGTATGACAGGTATAGTGTAGAAAAGAGTTTATTTAGGGCATGGGAAGGGGTGTTGAATGAGAAGGGAGTAAAAGCAGAGAAAGAGAGAGAAAGAGAGAGAGAGGAAGAAGATCAAGAAGAGAGGCCAGGTTAGAATACATGGAGAGAGGGGGAGAGGGGAAGGGGAAAAATAGGAAGGGGAAGAGGGGGAGAAACAGATCAGGGAGAGAAGAAAGGAGAGAGAGAGAGAGAGAGAGAGAGAGAGAGAGAGAGAGAGAGAGAGAGAGAGAGAGAGAGAGAGAGAGAGAGAGAGAGAGAAGGGCAGAGAGAGTGAGAGAGTGAGGAGGGGCCAAACAGCCCCTTTTATAGTAAGCCAGGCCTACCTAGAAGGAATGCCAACAGATTTGCTACCTTAATTCATTCCAAAAAGTCCTATGAGTCATCTTTATAGTTTTATATGGTAATTTAAATAAGGAGGAACTGTTGTGTTGTTAATCTTTAGTGTTGCATTTCTATAGGACATATTGTGTGAAACCAAACAATCCAAATGTTCCTTGACAAAGGAATTGTTACAGAAAATGTGGTACTTTTATGCAATGGAGTATTACTCAGCTATTAAAAACAATGACTTCACAAAATTCACAGGCAAACAGATGGATCTAGAAAATATCATAACTCAGTCAGAAAAGAACACACATGGCATATAGTCACTGATAAGTAGATATTAAGCAAAGATCATGGAATACCTATGATACAATTCACGGGCCACATGAAGTTCAAGAGGAAGGAAGACCTAAGAGTGGATGCTTCAGTCCTCCTTAGAAGGGGAAACAAAATGATCAAGGGAAGTAGAGTGTGGGAGGGACTTTGGAGAAAGAGAAGAGGGGTGGTGGGAAAGAGAGGTTGAATCACATATGATAGGAAATGGAGGAGATGTACAGAGGGTCAGGAAATTGAACTGAGGTGTGTTACAATGGGGGATGGGGAACTTGGGGTAGCAACCAGAAAGTCCCAGATGCCAAGAAACAAGAGCCTCCCAGGACCCCACAGGGATGTCATTAACTGAAAAACCCCACGAAGAGGAAGGAGAACCTGTAGAGACAATATACAGAGGTTAAGCATGCCACAACCCCCCCAGTTGAGGGATGGGGCCACCCACTGATCTCCAAAATTTTAACACAAGATTGCTCCTGTTTAAAGGAAATACTTGGACAAAAATGTGGAGCAGAAACTAAAGGAAAGGCTATCCAGAGACTGCCCCACCTGGTGATCCATCCCACATGCAGACACCAAACACAGACACTATTGCAGAGGTCAAGAAGTGTTTGGTGACAGGAGCCTGATACATCTGTCTCCTGAGAGGCTCTGCCAGATCCTGACCAATACAGATGCAGATGGTGGCAGCATCATAGGACTGAGGACAGGGAGCCCAGTGTAGGAGTTATGGGAAGGCCTGAAGGTGCCTTATCTGGCTTCAATGGGAGGGGAGGCCCTTGGTCTTGTGAGTCTTCCTTGCTTTCATAAGAATCTGCTCCTTCTGTGGCCCTTTAGAATTTAGTATTTATATAGATATTTTCTACTAATTTTTATGTTAGATTAAATGTTTTAATTTTCAAAATCTTCTCATCATCCCCCCTGCCTGCTACTATAGTGTCTCCACCTACCAGTTAACCTGTTTCTACTTCTGTTTACCATTTCATCTTCATTTTCCTTTAATAATTCTGTCACCTTTGATGTTTACTGGTAAATCAAAGCATATAAACCTTGAAAGAAAATATCTGATTTTAATATCTAACTACTTTTAACTGTTTATTCTATCATCAAAGTTCATTTACTATGAATAATATATGAAATGTGTTTTATCTGGAGTTGTTCTGAAATATTAGTTAAGAAGAAGGAATTGAAAAGTTAATTTGCCTGTGCTTCCCATGTACAATTTAGGGTATTTGGGTATTTCAGTGTTTGTGTGAGCATCTTCTGGCACAATTGTTATGAATTAATGGTGAAACTATCACTTTATCATTTGCTTACTGGTGCCTCTCATGCTAAGTATGTCTTTAGAGACACAGGAATACAAATGTGTAGACTTCATCTGAAGCACACAGCATGGTTAGTGGTCAATAAACTGCTACACTAAAGGCCTCATCAGTGGTTCATAGGAATCCTTTGATGCACACAGTAGGAGATGTTTTTCTTCTTTTTTTTTTTAGATATTTTCTTTATTTACATGCCATATGATTTCTCCTTTCCCAGTTTCCCCTCAAAACAAAACAAAACAAAAAAAAACAAAAAAACAATAATAAACCCCTGTTGCCTTCCCCCTCCCCCTGCTTTTCTTTAACCTGCAGGAAAATTAGTGAATTACTTCTAAAATGAAGGAAATCCTGAGACAATGAAAAGAAGATAAGGAAGAAACTGAAAGGTAAAAAGCTCTATGATAACTACAGTAAAGATTTGTGGAGTAAAAATGGAGTCCCAAGTCCGGCCTGACACAGGGCTAGGGCCACTCATGGAGGCTGTGAGAAACCCCACTCTGGGGGTGGGGAAAGCATAGCCTGAGGTCCTCACTGAACCTTCTTGGGTGTTTCAGCCTGCACTGAGACAGGTTCTCACTCTTGGCCACCGGCAGATGCTGCTGAATGCTGTGGAAGGGTTGAGAACGGGGTTTGTGTGTGTGTGTGTGGGGGGGTGGGGTCGGTGGGCTCTGGCCCTGGGCCAAAGGGAAAATGGCAGGGGGAGAGTGATCCGCTGGGTCCTGCAGGGAGCAGAGTCTTTGGGGCAGGGTGGGTTGGTGGAAGAGTCTGGGGACACTGAGAGTCTTTCCAGGAGAAGATTCGAAGTGCTGCTCTCTAGAGGAAGATCTGCTCCATTGATCCAGCACTGTGGATCCCAACGAGAAGAGGCAGTCCATGGTTTTCAAGTGTTTATTGTAGAAAGGCAGAGAGAGGGAGAAGAGTAAAGAAGTAGAGGCCATGGCCATGTGGAGAGAGGGGGAAGGGGGATGGGGAGAGAGAGGGCAAGTGGGAAGCTAGAAAAAGAGAGATAAGAGAGTAAGAGAGGGAGGAGGAGGAGGCAAACAGCCTCTTTTATACTGGTTTGGGCCAACTTGCTTGTTGCCAGGTAACTATGGGGAAGAACATACTTTGCTGTTGCCAGGTAACTGTGGGGGTGGTGTCCAGACAGAATACCAGGAGCTTGGGGGCATTGCGGGTGTGACTGATGGCCACACACCTCTCTGCTGGGGGTGGGGGAGCGGCTGATGAGGGGCTGTGGGAGGCTGTAGTTGCAACGGGAGCCAGGGGCGGATGTGGTCAAGCACTTGCTATACCTCATAGGTGGAAGTCACCACCTACCGGATCACGGGGGTTCAAGGCTTATGCTCTACAGGAGACCAGGCTGTCTGAGCACAGCAAACCACCCCACAATGATTAACTCTTCCTTATTGAGATACGTACACATATACCCACAAAGCTCCACTCAAGACCTTTGCTCTCAGACTTTCTGCTTTCTCCTCTTCCTTTCTATGTTCTTCTTTTTGATGACCACCATAGTGTCCAGTTTGCCTTCCCCACTGTTACCTCTTTGGTTTTCGTAACTCGTTGTTTGAATACCCTTCTGCATCAGTTTCAATTTCCTTCATCTAAGACACCATGAACCTGTTACGGGAAATGGATCCCTCATGGTAACGATGCTTCCTGAAAAATTCTAATTCTGATCATGGATGATGGATCACAATCCTTCATTAACTATACTCCTCAGTCTGTAAGACATTATTTCCTATATTGTTTGGAAAATGTTAAGAATGGGTCCAAGATATTTAAGACAGTTTTGTTTCTGAGCTTCGGCCTCCTTTTCATAGTGGAGATTAGATAGGCAACTTTATTATTTTCTATTCCACCAGACAGAAATATGTGGTAAGGTTGAGCAGATTCAGGAACCCAGCAATTCTCATAATTGAGGATGTTAGGCATTTAAATCTACTCCCAACCAGGATCCTATCCTGGAACACATGACTATGACACCCCCTGGAGAGGAATATGACAGTAAGTCATGTAGGTACAACAGCTGAAACCCTTCCACATGCAGATGAGGCATCCCTAAAATCTCAGACCAAGCCCCTGATCTGCCTTTAGATCCACCTCCCCAAACTCTATAAGGTCCTACTCACATTGAATAAAGGGCACTAGTTATTTCACCATGGATCGTCTGAGAGTGCCTGTCTTATTGAAGTATAACACTCCAGGGAAGAGTGTTTCCTTTGGAAGCTTTTGTAGCTGAACCTCGACCTGGACCAACCAGCAGGATGCTCCAGGAAACCGCAGCTACTTCTTGTTCAGTGGCCCTGACTTTGGCAGCTGCTGCCTCCCACCAACTCTGGGGCACTTTGGCCACAGAAGAAGTCCAGTGGTCTGCCTTACACTGGCTTCCCCTCAGAGAGCTGCAACTCTTTGGCTACTCCTGCCAGGCCAGAGGAGCCCCTCAAATCCTCATGGAGAGTATGAGTTAATGCCAGAGTGTATGCTTTTCTTTCATTATCATGTCCTCAAAAGTTGAACTCAGGTTGTCAGGTTGTCAGCCCATGAACTGCTGAATCACCCATCATGCCACTCCTAATAGCTCCTGGTTTTGGGGGAGGATGCTTTTTTGTTTGTTTGGTTGGTTTTGGGTTTTTTTTTTTTCTTATTTTTTTCCTTACACTGAGGTATGTGTACCTTACTGAGCATGGAAGAGAGAAGAAACACATTTCTCTTTACATGTAAAAAGGTCATGTAAAAGGTCTGGTGAAGAGTTTCCATGTTCCCTTTGGTTTGTGTCTCTGACAGCTCATGTCTAGCTGTGGTAAGTAAAGCTGAGTATGATCTTGACTTTTTACTACAATATTGGTTACACAGGTTATGAACCTATAACACAGAAAATACTACTACAAGTATCACATCTTAAATGTCAGGAAACAAATGGAACTTAGTGATAGGTAGATTTGCATCACACTGACTAAAATATTTGATTACAAAATGATATGTGGTGGTTTATTTGATTGTCAATTTGGTTAGGTCTTAAATGAAGTAGTAGACATGGATCTGTATGGGTTCATGAGGACATTTCTAGAGAGTATTAACTGCTAGAAGACCTGCTAAAGAGTAGGCAGAAGTTTGGGCCCAAATGGAAGATGTCCAAAATGAAAACAGTGCAGCTGTTCCAGTGTGTATGTGCTCATTGCTGGTAAGAATACCAATTTTGCTGCTTTTGCCCACAGCCTTATCATTGACACTGGAATCCAGCTTCTTCAGCATTTCAGCATGGACTAAAGACCAGAGCATCTCCAGAAACCATCTAGCTCCTCAGCACCAAATTGAGATTTTGAAGCATATATCTTTGTGGTTTGAATAGTTTCTAGGTTTACAGCCTCTTTCCAGCATACAGATAGTGACAGTTGGACTATCCAGCCTCTATTTTGTAAACTGATATTACATATATATCTGTGTGTGTGTGTGTGTGTGTGTGTGTGTGTGTTCTATCATTTCAGTTTCCCAGAGACAGCCAATACAATAGTTAACATTTTCAAACAAAAATGTAAATTGCTTTGATAGGATTAAAATGACAACACAGTTGAATTAGCTGAGTGTAGGAACTATTATTTCAAACATTAAATGAAGTCAGATATTTTAAGAGGGAATTCATCATTTTTTTCTAAAACTGATGTCACTTACCAACAAAAATTAGATACAATTCTCTACAAACATCAATTTTTTTTATTTTGTAAGCATTTGTTAAGGTCATGTTTTACATATGTAAAGAATCAAATATAATTACTTTTAAAAGGAAGTATTTACAGCTAGGGAGCAATGAAAGGATTCAGCCAGTATAACCCAAAACTGAAATATTTAGCTATAGATATATTCTATCTCTTAATTTGATGTGGGGATAATTATAGAGTTGATTGATAAAAAAAAACAAAGACATGAAAATGCCACTTCTCTGTCAGATCTCCATGGTTTTTGGTGTGCATCTAATTAGATAAAATTGTTTGCTTATTTTTTGATTGACAGATAAACTTTTCAGGTGGCAAAATTACTCTCTTGAAAGAGAAGACAAAGAGGCATAGTTCCAGAAAAACAATACTATTCCTCAGATCTGTAAAGCAAGTTTGGGACAATCAAATCTGTTTTTATATGAAGCTAGGGAATAGGTGGACCTAAAAGCAATAAACCTTGTCATGCTTCGGGTTATATGACAAAATGTTTTGATGCAGAGATCTCAGTATTGCCCTGTTGGGAACCATGAGAGCCCTGAGATAAATATCCTGCCCCAGCTAATTGAGAACCCGGAGATTAACATCCTGCCTGACAATCACAAGGATCCGGCTTGGCCCTGGGAAAAGAACATTCACGGAAATACACCCCCTCTCCACCTGTCATCCACCCCCTCCTCACCTGACACACTGGAGCTCAACCCCAGAAGAGTTTGTAACCCTCCAACTCCCTCCTTCCTCTCCCCCTCCCCTCCCAGATTTTTGCCTTAAATATGCTCAGCTGCACTAAGTAAATGGCTCTTGACAAGCAATGTTTCCTTGAGTCCTGTCTTCTCTCTCTCACCCATTCTTTATTCACAGGTTGTGACCCTCCTCGTTCCCCCGAATAATGTGACCTGCAGGCCAGGTCAGGTGGCGCCCGATGTGGGGCTCGAGGCATGGGTCACCTCCCGGACGGATTAAGATTGCGATCGAATCCAGGTTTATGATTGACGCTGCTCACCAGTTGCTCAAGTCGTTAGGTAAGCCATCCGTCTTAGACATCTCAAGAATGGGCCATTCCATGTCTAAAGAAGTCCGCTTTATAAAGGACTTAAAAGAAACTCTCAGAGAGAGGGGCATAAGGGTAAAGAAAAAGGACTTGGTAAGATTTTTTATCTTTATAGATGAGACATGTCCTTGGTTCATGATAGATGGACCAACAATACATTAAAAAAAATGGCAGAAAGTAGGTCACGAACTAAATGCCTTGATTGAAAAGGAGGGTAATGATGCTGTTGGTCACAGTATCTTTTCCTATTGGGGTCTTATTCGTGATAAAATTGAGTCATCTGAGAGCGGAGGAGGCCAAAAACAACTTCTCTCTGTTGCTGAACTTTGCTTGAAGGAGTCCCTTCTGCCTTCTCGCTCCCCCTCCTGCGTTTCTCTGCCTCGGTCTTCCTTTACTCTTATTGATATGCCTTCTGACCCTTCGCCTCCCAATCCCCCTTCATCCTCTATTTCTGATCCCACTCCTGCTCCCCCTTCTCAGAAGTACTTCTCACCCCGCCCGGCCTCTTCCCCCATTCCTCCGTCTACTTCCCTTTACCCCAGACTTCCCCCTTCCTATGAAGACCCCATTTCATCCATAGAGCGTGGCTGTTCCTCTTTCTGTGCCCCTGTTGTTCCCCTTTCAGTCAAGCCTCCTGCCACATCCTCGGCCCATCCTTCATCCCAAAAACCTCTTCCCTCCAGTCATGGCTCCTCCACACAACCTTCTGCACCCGCGCTATCTTCCTCGCTGAGCCTGATGATGATCCCCTCAACCCTGGTGACACAGAGACTCTGGAAGAAGAGGCTACCCAATACCATTCTGAAGGTTGTCCTCCCCTGCTCTGCACCCCCCTCTCTACTCCTCTTTCTCTCCCTTTACTTCTCCCCTCTCGGTGTCCCCGCGTTCTTCCTGTCATTCTTCAAGTTGTTTTTGTAGAGTTAAAGCCCAGCTCCATTCTCAGATTTCTGTCGCTGTGGAGATCGTCTGCCTCCAAAAACGACTTTCACTTTTAACCTCTCATTTTTCCCGAGTGCCCGGTCCAGCCTCTTCTCTTGCCTTCCCTGTTACTCGTTCACAATCCCATCCTGACCCCTCCTCTCCCTCCTCCACCCCACAAGATGATACCAGTGATCCCCATTCCTCTTCCAATGCCCCCGCCTGTGATTGGTCTCCCTCGCAGGCTCCCTCTGTCCACTCTGAGAGGTCCAGTAATAGAGATCAAGAGAGTCTCACCAGTTCTGATTCTGAATCTAGTGGGGGAGAAGATGCCTCTCCCACCATATTCCACCGGTGAAAATTTAAAAAACTTGAGAAATTGAATTCTGCGGTCCGTAATTATGGGCCTAACGCACCCTTACTCTCTCCCTTTTGGAGAATCTGGCAGAGGGCGGCCACTTGACACCTAATGAGTGGATTACCACAGCTCAGTCAGTCCTCACTCGTTGCCAGTTCCTTGCATGGCATGCCGATTGGGCCAACCTTTGCAGAGACACCATTCGAAAAAATTATCAACAGGGGCGGCGCACAGCCCAGAAATGGTCCCTAGACAAATTGTTGGGCCAAGGCAAATACTCCACAGATGAAAAGCAGCGCGCTTTCTCCCTCGGCCTTTTGGCTCACTCTAGCTCTGCTGCCCTTACAGCCTGGAGGAGCATCTCCTCCCCTGGAGCACTTCTTTACCCCATGACCAAGATCTTGCAAGGGCCCCAAGAACCTTTCAGCGATTTTGCTGCCCGCCTTCTAGAGGCGGCCGAGAGATCTCTCGGTCAAGGACAGACTGATAACAAACTTCTTACACAGCTTGCCTACGAGAATGCCAACTCTGCTTTTAAGGCGACCTTATGAGGTAAATTTAAGGGAAAAGATCTAGATGAGATGATTCAGATGTGCAAAGAAGTTGATCCTATCACAGATAAATTTACCAAGGCCATCCTCGCAGTAGGGACAACCACTGGCTCACAGGCCTGCTTCCGCTGTGGACAGAATGGCCATTTTGCCTGAAACTGCCCTAACCCTACTGCTAGAGGCATTGAAAACTCTGCCACTTCAGATCCTCCTTCTTCTCCCTACAGACCTCCCCCTAACACTGTCTGCCCTCGTTGTAGGAGAGGCCGTCATTGGGCCAATACTTGCCGTTCAAGAATGGATGTCATGGGCAACCCTCTACACCCGCGTCAGGGAAACTTCTATGGGGGCCAGTCCCGGGCCCCCAGACCAATCAGGTTTCAGCCTGCCTCGGGACAGATTCAACAGGCTCCAATTCAACCACCTCCACCCAGCCTACCCACGCCACTAATTCCTCTCCCCTCTTCCCCACCACAAACCCCACATCCTCCGTCCCAACAGGATTGGACTTCTGTGCCACCTCCTCAACAGTATTGAATCCTGAGGATGGAACCGTCCCCCTATCTGTCACCTTGCGGGTGAACCCTCCTCCCGAGATGGCCATACTTGTTCTGGGACGCGCCTCCTCTTCCCTCAATGGCCTTCTGATTTACCCTACTGTCCTTGACCCTATACGCTTGAAAAGCCCTCATCTCTTTGCCCTGGCCACCCAGGGACCATTTTTGATATCCCCTGGACAGGTTCTTGCTCGAGCTCTCCCTCTGCCTTTGACCCATCAGCCTTTCTTTTCTGCCTCTGCTTCTCCTCAAATATTCTGGGCTCACCAACTCACCCAAGACCACCCCCGCCTCAAACTCAAGCTTGACGGGCACACCTTTGATGGTTGGTATTTTAGATTCTGGCGCAGATTCCATGGTCTTGTCCCAAACCTCCTGGCCCTCAGCATGGCCGTGTCAGCCCTCATTGACCCATCTCCAGGGCATAGGGGTATCCACAAATACCCTTCAGAGTAGTAGAGTTCTCCACTGGGAGGACCCTGATGGGCACTCTGGCACCGT
>NW_022196896.1:9782675-9783397 GCF_008632895.1 Mastomys coucha
CTCTTCTTGAAACTGTCCCCTTCATCAAACCTGATACTAAAGCTTCTCCTCTCTTTGCTCAGATCCAACGCCTTATCTACAGACGCTCCCAGCCCTTCTTTCTTGGCCACATTCATGCACACTCAGATCTCCCGGACCCCTGACCGAACAAAATGCACGAGTAGATCTTGCTACCTGCATACCTCTCCTAGGGGCTGCCATCTCCACTCCAGTGGACTCCCTTGCTCAGGCTTGAGAGGCCCACCGACTACATCACCTCAATGCCCATACCCTTCATCTCATGTTCTCTCTCACCCGAGAACAGGCGCGGTCAATTGTTAAACAGTGCCAATCTTGTACCACCTTCCTCCCTGAACCACATCTGGGAGTCAACCCTAGTGACCTTGTGCCTGGGAAGTTTTGGCAGATGGATGTTACCCACTTCTCTGCCTTGAACAAGCTTAAATACATACATGTGTCCATTGATACCTTCAGTGGTTTTATTTGTGCCTCCCTCCATGCTGGGGAAGCTACTAAACTTGTAATTGATCATGTTCTTCATTGCCTCACCATCACTCCTAACCCTAAAATTTTGAAGACTGACAATGGCCCTTGTTATACCAGTTCCTCCTTTAAATCCTTTTGTGCTCAACTCCAGATTAGACATATCACAGAAATACCTTACAACCCCCAGGGCCAGGGGATTGTAGAAAGAGCACACCAGACTCTCAAAGCCATGCTTA
>NW_022196896.1:9785624-9790355 GCF_008632895.1 Mastomys coucha
CACCCTCCTTCCCAGCTTGCTGGGACCATTTGTGGGCCTTCTTCTTCTTCTCTCCTTTGGCCCTTGGGTCTTCAATCATCTAACTACCTTTGTTAAGAATCAGGTTGCCTCCACTACAAAACAGGTGCAGGTCCACTATCATCGCCTTGACACTGAAGAGCCATCGCAGGCTCCCATCTCTATGGCCTGGAGTGCCCCAGACTCCTGGCCCTTTGGCCAGCCTCTCAACTTTCGGGTCTTACAAGAAGGACGCGGGGAAAGATAGGTTTTGCTTTGTGTCTCGCTAGGAATGGTCCATCCCATCTCCCCCTCTACTCAAATAGCCTAAGGCCGTCAACCCTGACCCACCCTGGCTCTCTCCCCACGACAAGGGACCTGGTAAGTCAGAGACGGAGCTGGCATTAAGTCTTGACCGCCTAAGACAGGGCAGCCCCGTGGGGGGGAAGGGTTGACCCAGTAACGGGTAAGAGTTTGAGCATTGCCCTCTACCAGGCTCAGGCTCCCATCTTGAGACCTCAAAGATGAGGTTGAGAAGCCTCCTTCCAGGGCACTTCATTGTGATGGTCCAATTGACCTTATTACACAGACAATGGGAAGATGTTGGGAACCATGAGAGCCCTGAGATAAACATCCTGCCCCAGCTAATTGAGAACCTGGAGATTAACATCCTGCCTGACAATCACAAGGATGTGAACCCTGAGATTAACATCCTGCCTGACAATGACAAGGATCCAGCTTAGCCCTGGGAAAAGAACATTCACGGAAATCCACCCCCTCTCCACCTGTCATCTACCCCCTCCTCACCTGTCACACAGGAGCTCAACCCCAGAAGAGTTTGTAACCCTCCATCTCCCTCCTTCCTCTCCCCCTCCCCTCCCAGATTTTTGCCTTAAATATGCTCGGCTGCACTAAGTAAATGGCTCTTGACAAGCAATGCTTCCTTGAGTCCTGTCATCTCTCTCTCACCCATTCTTTATTCACAGGTTGTGACCCTCCTCGTTCCCCCGAATAATGTGACCTGCAGGCCAGGTCATTGCCCTCTTGTCTTTTGCAGTTTTCACAATACTTCAGTACATGGAAACATGAAAGGTGCCATTCATTTTATAAATATGTGAAAGTCAGCTCCTATTAGGTGTTATGATGAGAAAACACACTTCCCTATAGAAGCTGCAATCCCTTAGAAGACATTGTGTGCTTTTGATGCAGATTAAGTTATCTGAGAAGCCTGTAAGCTAAAAGAGAAGAATGCCATCTATACAACAAAATCTAAGGTTTCTTATGGAGTAAAGTTGTAGTTTATCTCATTCTCCAGGGACTCACCAGCCCTCTGGAAGTAGAGTCAGGTGGGTCATGAGTTTGAGGCCAGTCTGAGCGATGTAAATAGATCGTATAGCAAGAAACAAATAAAATTAAAACAAATAAAAACCAAGCAAACAAACAATGATAACAAGAAGTAAAAAAAATATAGATCCTGATTTTAAAATTAAAAAAAAATAAGATATTTAAAATTCCCTTCAACTTAGATTTCTAACTCACTTTAAGTGTCTAAGCAGCAGCACTGATACAAACCAGCCAAAATCACTGGGCAAAGCACTGTGACCCAATGGACTATTTTAGAAACAGAGAGACATCAAAAGGCAGCAGCACAATTTGACCATCATGATGTCAAGAATGTCAGCTTAACAACTGCAAAGTGACAGTCGTCTGGTTCTTGCTGTTACTAAATACAAATATTGTGTACGCTTCCCATTCTGGAGCTGTGGTTTATTCTATTTTCAGTAATCATTTTTCTCTTTTACATGGTGTTCCATCTTACACAGAATTGTGCATAGAATACTTGGCAATAAACATGAGGATTTGAAAGCAAAAATGGAAACAGCCGTGAGCTCCTGGCATTAAAGTATAAAATAGGTACCCAACTGTTAAAGATAATGTGAAAAAACAACATTATCAGTTCAATTGGTATACAGTTCAACTTCTGGAGTTGATCCAAAAAAATTAATGAGACTAGCTTCTGATTTTAATGGAAATACTTCAAGTGTTTCTCTGGTTTTGAAGCTGTTTGTTGTGGGCTTGCTGTATATTGACCTAATTTTTATAAGATGTGTTCCCTGTGTCCCTAGATTCTCTAGAATTTTTATTATGAAGGATGTTGGACTTTATAAAAGGACATTTTATATCCAATGCAGGTGATGACGATATGGCTTCTGTCTGTCTTTATGGCCTATTACATTTAGTGATGTGTACTGAACAATGCCAGAATCTCTAGGAGGGACACATCTTGGTCTCTGTAGATGATTACTTTTATGCATTCTTAAATTTTTACAAGTATTTTCTTGAGTCTTTAAAATATATTTAAAAGCAATATTCATTCATTTACTTTGTGTTTGAGTGGCTTGACTACACGTATATATTATGTAGACCATATACATGTTACTTGCTCATACAGGTAAAAAAAAAAAAAAAGGACATTGGATTTCCTGGGACTGGAATTGCAGACAGTTTTAAACCAAGATATAGGTCCTGAAAATTAAACCTAGGTCCTCTGGAAAAGCAGCCAATGCTGTTAAACTTTGACTCATCCTTCCAGCAACTTACTGGTAATATTTGTGGACATGATCAGTAGAGATATTGCCCTATAGCTTTTGTTTTTTGTAGGGTCTTTTTCTGGATTTGCTATCAAGATAATAGTGGATTCATCAAATACATTTTGGAATATTTCTTTATTTTCTATTTTACAGAATAGTTTGAGGGGTGTTAATGCTAGCTCTTCTTCAAAGAACCATGAAAATTCAAATGAATACCTCTGGCTCTAAGTCTTTTATAGTTGGTATATTTTTAATTACTGTTTCTATTTTGTTGGTTTTAGCTCTATTTAAGTTATTAATTTCATCTTGGTTTAGTTTGGTAGTCTATATATATTTAGGAATTCATCAATTTCATTTGGCTTCTTCAGTTTGGTGAGAAATTTTTTTTTTTGCTTCATATTTTTGAGATTATATTTTAATTATAGTTCTCTCTTCCCCTTCCTCTCTTTAAATCCTCCTGTATACTACTTCCCATTATCCTTCAGATTCAGATGTGGTAGACTTGACCATACTTTTGTTTGGAGAAAGTGAACTTTGAGTCTTTGGGTGAGGAAAGCAGAAGAATGCTTTAACCACTACTTAATGGGCCATATTACTGAAGGTATATAAGACAGTAATGCTGAAGGTTATTTGAATTGTGGGGGCTTGGATCAAGAGTTTTCAGAGAAGAAGAATTTTAGCATGTGGTCTAGAGATTATTCTTAAGATATTTTGGAAACAAATATGGAAGGATTTTGCCCTTGTCAAAAAACTCAGTCTGAGTCTAAATTGAAGAGCTTGGGACTAATTGCTTTGGCAGAGAAAATTACAACTTAGTCTAGAATTGATTCTGTCCTGTGATAATTACTGTTCACTCTTCTGAAAGTTTGTAATAAAAAGGAGCAAGCTGAGTAAGGAAAACTACAGTTCAAGGAGAAAAGCGGTACTGGGAAGTTAATGGAGTAAATGAAGTGTTCAAGGAGATAGACAGATTAAAGAAAAGCCTGATTTTAAATGAAACAAAGGGCAAGGCTCTACCTTGTGAAAAGGAATTAAAGGAAAGGTCAGAGTTGTGTATGGTAGTAAATGACATTAATCCTAGTATTCCTGAGGCAGAGACAGGCCAAACTTTGAGTTCAAGGCTACCCTGGTCTTCAGAACCAGTTCTAATACAGTGAAAGAAACCATCAAAAAAAGAAAGCTAATGAAGTTGTAATTGATTGAGGAAGTCCTGTTCAAGTCCAAGCAAGCACCTGAACTTAGTCGCTTTGTTCATGTGGTTCTGGCTTTAGAGCAAAGCTTAGAAGAAAGGGGTAATGGAATCTCCCTCCCCAACTAAGTGAAGCAACTGAGGACAGACATGTCAGAGGTGTCCCTGCATGGAGGCCTAGAGAAGTCATTGGATGAAGCTGTGTAGGTGAAGTCTTGATTACCTTGGAGACCCCAAAATGTTAGAGATGGCAGAGCTGTGTAATATATGACAAGGAGAGCTTATAACAGGGAGTGGACACAGCCCAAGAAAACGAAGTATGTTGTAATTAACAAAGCTAAAAGGAATTGGTGATCTGAAGAGTGCTTTGACATTAGCCATGGAGATAGAGTTTGGACTTTGCCCAGCTGGTTTTCAGTCTCGCTTTGGCTTAACATTTCTTCACCATGCTCTTTTTCCACCCTTTTGTAATGGTCATGTATATCCTTTGCTATTGCGTATTCGAACTGTATGATCTTCGTTTTGACACTTACCATATAGGTGATTAGAGTTGAGAGATTGCTTGGGTCTCAGAAGCGACTCAGAAGAGTTTTTAAAGAGTTGAGCCTGTTGTAGACTATGAAGACCTTTGAAGTTGAAAGGAAAGTAGTTTCCATAAGCTACAAACCTATGGAGGCCTGTAATGATTTGAAAGAAAAAGGCCCCTGTAGGGTCATAGAGAGTGACACACTTAGAAGATGTGACCTTATTGGAACAGGTGTGGCCTTGTTGGAGAAGGTATGTTGCAGTTAGTTCCTACTTCCTGGGGATCCAGGTTTAGAAAACTGAGCTACCTTTTCAGCACCATATGTCCCCTGAGCCAGGTGCTAAACAAGCTACTGCAAGGAAGAGAGAGAAACAGAGAGAGAGAGAGAGAGAGAGAGAGAGAGAGAGAGAGAGAGAGAGAGAGAGAGA
>NW_022196896.1:9790392-9797351 GCF_008632895.1 Mastomys coucha
AGAAACAGAGAGAGAGAGAGAGAGAGGCGGGGGGGATCACCTTTCTTGGGTGGGGCCTGGAAATGAGGACTTCATTGCATCTTACTAATTTTTCTTTCTGCCTGTATTTCTCTAATTGAGAAGAAATAATTTCTTTATTGCCTGCCTTGATTTTTGCTCCACCATCCCATATCCAAACTTAGTCTTGTTTTTACTTTTTAACTGTTGTGATATAAGTAGTCTGAGAAAAAGAACATGCTCTTGATGATAGGTATTGTGCTTACTTATGGATTATAAATTGACAAAAGAAATGGGTCAAAGGGGATTTCTTTTACATATCTGTATCATAAAAAATTATTTTACTTTTTGAGATTATAATTACACAATTCATTGCTTCCTTTTTACTTCTCCAAATCTTGCCACACACCCTTCTTGCTCTCTTTTAAATTCATGGTCTGTCTTTTTCATTAATTGGTTTTCGTCAAGGATAGATCTTAAACAGGCAAGATAAGATTAGGAATTCATTAAGGTCTTTGTGTATTAAATCAGTAAAAGCAAGTCATCTGAAGACGCTTGCCCTTCTTTTATTATTGATAATAAGAGAGGAGATAATACAAGTATCTATATGTATGTCTCTAAAATCCCCATATGATGCCCTGGAAAGGAAGACTATGAAGTTCAGGAAAACTTTCCAGTATATCTTAGCTTGTCTCATAAATAGATATCCATATGCATAGGCTATGTCTTTCTTTATTGGTGTCTCTGAAGCCCATGGTCCCCAAGAGAGTAACTCTTGATGTTTCCTAACATGTGCCTGGGCTAAATATAAACTGTAAGATTCTAAAAGAAGCTTTTAGTGGAGAATCTCAATTAGAGTATGTGAAAACCAACAGGAACAGAAAGTCTTCACAGCTATGAGCTGATCCCAGCATGAGTTGAGAGCTAGATAGACTCGGTTTCTTGCTGTGTAAAATTTAAGAGGTTGCGTCAGGATCATGCATTTTCTAAGCTCTTCATAATTCCTGCCAAGGTTGTCAAGAAGGAAGTACTTTCAGAGCTTCTCCTACAAGCAACAGAAAGGCCCATTAGTTGTAGATGAAATTACTCAATTCTGCAATGTCAGTAGGAAACAGCAGGGCTTAAGTACTGGGACCCTGGAGTCAGACTGCTGGGTTCTGAGTACCTGGGGTGATTCTCTGTGTCTTTAAAGAGGTGGATATCATCTAGTTCTACTTTTCTGACTCAAATGGGCAGTATCCATTTATGTGACCCAAGCCTGGCTAGTATGGCCGGGGAATCAGTAAGAGGATATTGTTATTTTACTGGCCCAAATTTGTCCTTCTATCTTGAATAATTCTGTCTTTGGAACTATGACAAATTTCCTTCCCAGTTAGATGTTCTTGTCTCACTAGGTTCTGTTTTTAGGCCTTTCCCTATTGAGAATTTACCCTACTGTAATTGCCTTAGATGTAGTAGATATATAAGTCTGATTGAAAATTGGGCAAAAATAGCAGAAAACTTGCCAAGGTTCTGACTATAGACTCTGAACATGTCTCACAAACTCTCAACAAGTCTAAGAGAACCGACAAACTCGATATAACCTATTTCCTGCCATTGTTGGGTGACACTAAACTTGGGGCCGAATCACAAGTGTGAAACTTGCACAACCAGTAGTTGTCTATCAGAAAGTATCCCAGACTTCCCGTGTGATAGGCACCAGAGCCCAACCTGTGAGGAAGGATCAATCATGCTTGTTAGTTGTGGCTGAAAAATGGAATGTTAAGTCTAGCGCCTGACATTTCAAATGGAAGTAAAGTTACTATCAGTACCATTTATGTGATATTTTGAGTTAAAAATTTGTGATTTCTGTTCAGGTGGTGCTGAAGAATCAGATGAGATTAACAAGGGATCAGCATTAAAGTGCAAGCTTTGCTTTTCCGTCACAATTGAGGCTGGTCAGCTGGTACTGAAAATCAGTTTTGATTAGGTAACACCACCGTGATTTAGGAGAAATCTCGGAAGTTTTCCTTATGGTCAGTACACAAACATTGTGGTCTAGGGTGTGCCAATTCCACACCTTTGGCTGCAAGCTACACTTGCAACCTGTCTTCCATGTGGTATTGGTTTTACTGGCATGAAAACTACTTGAATTGCCAGTAATTTGGGGTAACCACCAATGACAGTAGCAAGTGTTGAGTAGAGCAAGTCACAGCATATTAGACAATTATGTTTGCTTTGGAAGGTATAACCAGAGAAAAAGAGGAGGCCAAATCCTTTGGAGCCCAGTAGTTCATGAGATAATTGCAGACTTGAAGAAGTAATATATTGTACTATTGTGCGCAATTGTGATTTTGAACTTGCTTTATTCTCATGGAATGTATATATATATATATATATATATATATATATGTATATATATAAAACATTGTTTCTCTGGAATTTCTGCAAATGATTAACACTTGGAGACTTTCTCAATTGGTAGACATCTGGCCCCCCCAAATGAGGCAGAACCCCAATTCTGAAATCCTTAGACAGAAATTTCTTATTATGAATGTAGGGTTCCAGGATCAGCCAGTATTCTGTTGGCCCTTTGCACAATAGCAGAATGGCTTGGAGCTTACCTGCCTCAGTGTTATATTTGACTCTCTCTCTCTCCCTGTTTAAACTTGAGTGAATTACTAACCACTGGATATATCCTAATTTTGTATTGCAGGATCATCAGAGGCCATAGAAGAACACCACCTATCACATAGTATGCTCATCAGGTAACATGTGATCAGAAGTCTTGGTAAATGCAGCTTCTGGCATCTTTTAAAAGTTTGAATGTTTTAGGTAAAAAGTAGTTCTTCTGGTAAACCAAGGATCTTGAGGAATGGCAGCACCAAATGTTTTAGAATAAAGACAGAACTACTGGGGACATGGGCCTGAGTCCCTGTGAGCAGAAAAAAGACCCCCTCCACCAAAAAAAAAAAGGTTAATGGAGGAAACAAATGAAGAAAATCCTATTGCATGATCCTGCCTCTTCTTGGATAGACAACTGAAAGATGCCCATTCACATAGATTAGGGAATGTGGGTAGGGAAGACAACTGTGACTTAAGACTTCTTTTTCTTTCTCCTCCATATTATTCAAGATGAGATAAACTGGTTTCAAGATTTCTCAAAGTCACCAATAGCCATCTTCAAGGAAAGTAAAAGTGAGCTTCCTGAAATAGCAGCTTTTTGTACAAAAGACACTATGAGGAGAAAAGGATGGAAAACTCAGGGATGAGTAGCCAAATAAGACCAATTCACAGACAGCACAGGCACAGAGACTGTATAGAAATACAGAAGCCTGAACAAATTCCCAGCCTTATGGCTTAATTATTTCTCTGTTCTAAATGTTTATCTATCTGTCTATGCCAGGGAATAAACTTGCATATTACATAGATCATAAGCATTCCTATTACCAAAGAAGGTAGAAGACTACAAGGGAACTTTACTCAAGACACAACAAATCATGTACTATAAACTCATTGTTTATAATAGGCTGCAGAAGACCCATGCAAATCCAAGCCTAACAAAATTCTGTTAAGAGAGGGGAAGACGGAAAACGCCTTGCTTCTAGCCAAGGAACTATTGGCCATAGATAACTCCTGGAAAGGAGCCAGTTTTTTTTTAAGGGTCTAACTATACTCCTGATAAGTTAACTACACTCCAGTGGAAGGCCATATATTAATATAATATAGTCAGTACAAATTGGATGTATTGGTATAGGGAAAAAGAGCATACAAAGTTTGGTGGGTGGATAAACAGGTATATCTATTTTTCTTTTTTGTTTTTTTTTTTAGATTGAGTAAGCATGATCAAATGCATTATGGAGAATTTTCATACAGCTAATATAAATAACATGAAGTTAGATATGTAATTAGATGTCACTTAGTATATCCATATACCAGGGCTCCTGGATGACATAGCACTTGAATAGGAAGAATGAGGAGAACAGATTATCTCCACAATGTCTGTGACCACAAAAATGCTGCAGAGCAAGGGGCATCAAGACAGCTTAGAGTAGGACTAGGGAGATTGGTCAGCTGTTAAAAGCATTTAGGTCCCTTGCAGAGGACCCATATTTAGTTCACAGCACACATGACAGTTCACAATGGTCTATAATTCCAGTAACATTCCATTTTCTCCTCAGACTCTGCTCTTATTTTGTACTTTTACATGGAATAATGCCAGACGTTAAATAAAGCAAGGTTTTACAACTTTCCTAAATTGTTTCTAATATTATAGTTACTTGGCAATATTGTTGTTGTTGTTTTGAGACAGGATATCTCCTTGATAACCTGATTATTCAGAATATTGCTTTAGAGATCAGACTGGCCTCAAACTGAAATCTGCCTCCTTCTGCCTCCTGAGTGCTATGATTAAAGGTGTGTGCAATCATTGCCTGTCATTGTGTCTACTTTCTTTAACACCATTTATTTTCATTCTTTGTGCAGGTAACCATATGCAAATGCTCATGAAGTAAAAGGTGATCTCCTCTTCCTGGCTTCTTAGATCAATATAAGCTTAAGTTCAGAGCCATGAGATTTTGACATTTGACACCAATTTCTTTCTTTTTCTTTTCTTTTTTTTTCTTTTCCTTTATTGGATATTTTCTTTATTTACATTTCAAATGTTATCTCCTTGACCGTTTTCCCTTCAGGAAATCCCCTTTCCCATCCCGCCTCGCCTTGATTCTATGAGGGTGATTCCTCATCCACCCATCTACTCCCACCTTCCCACCTTGACATTCTCCTACACTGGGGCATCAAGCCTTTATAAGACCAAGCACCTCTCCTCTCATTGATGACCTACTATACCATCCTCTGCTACATATGTGGCTGGAGCCATGGGTCACTCCATGTGTACTCTTTGGTTGGTGGTTTAGTCCCTGGGAGCTCTGGGAGGACTACTTGGTTGATATTGTTGTTCTTCCTATGGGGTTGCAAACCCCTTCAGCTCCTTCAGACCTTTCTCCAACTCCCCCATTGTGGACCTCAAACTCAGTCCAATGGTTGGCTGCGAGCATGAACCTCTTTATTTGTCAGACTCTGGCAGAGACTCTCAGGAGACAGCTATATCAGATTCCTGTCAGCAAGCACTTATTGGCATCCGCAATAGTGTCTGGGTTAAGTAACTGTATATTGGATGGATCCCCAGGTGGGGCAGATTCTGGATAGCCTTTCCCTTAGTCTCTACTTCATACTTCGTCTTCATATTTCCTCCTGTGAGCATTTTGTTCCCCTTTCTAAGAAGCATTGAAGTCTCCATACTTTGTTCTTCCTTCTTCTTTAGCTTCATGTGGTCTGTACTGAACCTTGGATAGTCTGAGCTTTTGGGCTAACATCCACTTATCAGTGAATGCATACCATTTGCGATCTTTTGTGATTTGATTATCGCAGTCAGGATGATATTTTCTAGTTCCAATCATTTGCCTAAGAATTTCATGACATCATTGTTTCTAATAGCTGAGTTATACTCCATTGTGTAAATGTAGCACATTTTCTGAATCCATTCCTCGAAGGACATCTGGGTTCTTTCCAGGTTCTGGCTATTATAAATGAGACTGCTAGGAACATATACCTTTTAAACAGAGGTTGCAAAGCTGAGATTAGTCCTTTATTATTATCTACATAAATAGCAAATGTGTAAATAAAATTAGTAATGTTATTTTAACACCAGTGTGTCACAAATAAAGACATATAGTAATATGCTCTGGTCAGATTCTGCACAATTAACTAGTTTCCTATAGTTCACAGGTTCAAATTAAGAAAGGCTCCAGCTTTTTTCAGTACCTTATCTTTTTAGCAAGTGCTATAGTAAAGTATCTTTGTAATAAACAATGAGAGTGATGACTGTTGTTATTTCTAACATGATTCCAAATTTACCCAGTAGGCATGGACAAAGTGTTGCACACATTCCCTTTATAAGGGATTGTCATCATTTAAGAGTAAGACTTTCTATTCATGCTTCTCTCCTTTACAAATGGCACCATTATAAGAATCTAAACAGCTTTTAAATAAGCAAAATGTGTTTATCCTACAGGCCCTATGAAAGGTCAAAACCTCCTAAATAGAACATTTATAAAACTATATGTTTTCTGAAGTAAAACTGCAACTATTTTTTTAAAAGTTCACAAATAAAATTAAGTAACAAAGATTTTAAAAACTTATATGCATAAAATTTAATATTCTAATGTAGTATGAATTTCATTATAATGGAATATGAAAATCAAAACATATTCTGAATATTCATAATGTTAATTTCTTGTAGACAGACTGTGAAGTATCAACACATAAAGATTTTAACTCTATAATCAGAGCTTCCTTGAAGAGTCTATAAATTACTATTAAAGGAACGTGGTAGTGAGAATACTTTATGTGTGTAGTCCTGACCTTACTAGAAGTTTCTACTTATTGCATTGCCTTCTCTAGCCTCAATAGGAGAGCTTTTGCCTTGTCTTATTTTATTTTATTTTATCTTGTTTGGCTATAGTCTTGTGGAGGCTTGTTCTTTTGTGAAGAAAAAATGAGGAGGGAGATGATTTGGAAAAGAGGGGAGGTGAGAAATCTGAGAAGAATGGGGGACTTGAGATTGTAGTCAAGAGAGTGGCTACACCAGGTTCAAATTCCAACAACACTAATTATTGTACTTTTGTCCCTACATAATCTCCAAATTTTGTTGTTGATTCTTCTGTTAACATTTGGCATTTTGCCTCATGTAAGTTGAAATCTCAACATTGATTTGAATTGTATTTGCCTAATTCATAAGCATGATGAACAACTTTTGAGAACTTTTTGACATTCTTTTTCCTCTTTTGAGAACTCCTTATTTATGTCTCATGCTGTTTTTTAAAGGATTGTTTGCATTGATTGATCCACTAATTTGCTGATTATTTGATTGCTTTTTAAGATCTTTGATTTTCTTGATATTAATAATTTGTCATATTAATTAT
>NW_022196896.1:9797361-9829884 GCF_008632895.1 Mastomys coucha
TATATATATATATATATATATATATATATATATTCCTTTCAATTCTGTGGGAATTCTCTTTGCCCAGTTGATTAATTCTTTAGCTGTGTTTTATGATATTCCATTTGTTGTTATTTGACCTAAAGTCCTGGGAAAATAGTCTTATTTTCCTTTGTATACTTGTATCATGTCACCACGCACATTTAGTTCTCTGACTCATTTGACTTAATGTTTAGGAAATATAATAGATATGGGTCAAATGGCATTCTTCTTCATGTGGACATTCAATTTTCCTGGCACAATTTTGTATGAAGTTTTTGTTTTGTTTTGTTTTTTTCATCATTTGGTTTTGGCATTTCTCTTTTTTTTTTCTTTTTCTGACTCAAGGTTTTTTTTTTTATTAGATGTTTTCTTTATTTACAATATCTCCTTTCCCAGGTTCCCCTCAAAAAAATAAAATAAAATAAAATAAAAAACCAAAAACTAAATCAAACCTCTGTGCCCTCGCTCCTCCCCCTGCTCACCACCCCAACCCTTCCTGCTTACTGGCCCTGGCATTCTACACTGGGACATAGAACCTTCACAGGACCAAGGGCCTCTCCTCCCATTGATGACTGACTTGGCCATCCTCTGCTATTCATGAGTGCACTCTTTGGTTGGTGGTTTAGTCCCTGGGATCTCTGAGGGTACTAGTAAGTTCATATTGTTGTTTGTCCTATGGGGCTGCAAACCCTTCAGATCCTTTGGTCCTTTCTCTAGTTCCTTCATTGGGGACCCTGTACTCAGTCCAATGGATGGCTGTGAGCCTCTACTTCTGTATTAGTCAGGTACTGTCAGAGCCTCTCAGGAGACAGCTATCTCAGGCTCCTGTCATCCAGGACTTGCTGGCATCCACAATAGTGTCTAGATTTGATGATTGAATATGGAAAGGATTCTCAGGTGGAGCAGTCTCTGAATTGTTTTTCCTTTAGTCTCTGCTCCATAGGAGTAGGAATGGGAAGAGATGAAAGAGGAGGGATGATTGGAATGTAAAGTGAAGAAAGTAATGAAAAAAAGAAGTAAGTCATTACCTTAATATTATGTGATTTTTGCCATTTACACAAAAATAAGATAGCCTAAATGTTTTAGAAGAAAAAGCCACTCATTAAGGTTTTTAATGAGTTATTCATAAGACTTTTTATAGTAGGTGTTTATAAATTCTCTTCTTTCAAAATTCCTAGCAAGTCTTCAGACTATATTAATATCTTCTCAAATCAGATAACTTTTGTAGGGGAAGGGTAAGAGGCCTTTTCAGAATGTAATACTTTTACAAATGATTCTAGAGTTTGTGGTAAATCATAAAAAAGAAAACTTTAGACAATATTGAGTAAGTGAATTAATAGCTATTAAAATAACAATTCATTTTCCATTGATTTCTTGCTTAAATTAGTCAAGGTTTGTATTAAGAATTACTACTTAGCCTGGTGATTTGGCTCAGCGATTAAGAGAGCTGACGGCTCTTCCAGATGTCATGAATTCAAATCCCAGCAACCACATGGTAGCTCACAACCATCCACAATGAGAAAAAAACAAACAAAAACTAACAAACAAAAACACCTATTCCTGCTCGTGGGGCCGGAACAGGAGGGAGAAAGGGAAGGGAAGGTGAAAAAAAAAAAAAAAAGAACTACAACTTACTTGGAATACTTAAGGCCTATTCAGGTTTAATATTAGTTAGGTGTCTATTGCATAAATCATTTTGTGGATACATCTTCTCCACCTGTGAACCCTTCAAAAGCCTAAACCAGACCCAGTACCTCTCCCTCTCCGTCTCTCTCTCTCCCTCTCTCCTCTCCATCTCTCAGTCTCTCCGTCTCTCCCTCTCCGTCTCTCCGTCTCTCTCTTTCTGTCTCCCCCTCTCGCTCTCCCTGCCCCCTCTCTCCCTTTCCTTCTGTGTCTGTATCTGTATCTTTCTCTTTCACTGTAGAGCTGGATGGGAAGAATGAGAAGTAGCTATGATAACATGAATGCTATTCTGTCATAAGATGTCCTCCACCCTCAAATTAGTCTATTACCTTTAAATTCAGCCTGTGGTTTTAAAACATGGTAAGAATATGGGTAGATTCTCTGCCACAATTTAACAGGAAAGGCCTCTAGTCTAGTTCTGATAGTCTCATTATATCCTTCTGAAACCATGAACCAGGCCTCCACAGTGTTCTTCCCAGCATAATAGTTTTCTAAACTCCAAACAGATTGGTTCATTAAGCTCTTCCTGCCTCATAGGGATTTTCTAGCCCAAATTCTCAGTTATTTCATATACCATCCCAAAAATATCCCCAAAGACACAGAACCACGTGGTCCAGTTTATCACAGCAGCTGCCTCTCTCCACTTCTAGCTATATTTCTTTTGTATTTAGTTAACTTATACCTTGCTGGGACTCAAGCTTCAAGAGTACATTTAAGATGTTAGGAGCTTAAGGTAGCTCAGTATTTCAGTGAGGAAGCCGAAGGAGATAAATACTGATGGTCAACTTGCTTTGTCATTTTATTCATTGTGAGTTCCAAGTCTATAATATGATACCAGCTACATACATGGTGGGTCTCTCCTGCTTTGTTATACCTTTCTGGAAATACCATCATAAAATCCATTAAATTTGACAATCAACATTAACCTTCATAGAACACCACAAATATCACAAAATAGTGGGTCAAAATGGAATTTATTTTGTCAGAGCTCTGAAGACTGAAATTCTAAGAACATGATGGCAGGAGAGACTTCCTGGTGAGTATTGTCTTACGATGTTCCAATGGCCTCTCTTGAGTTTATTCATGTAGAGAGGGAGAAAGGAAGGAAAGTCGGTCCTCTTTCATTTTCTTCTTCTGTTCCTCATCCTTCTTCTAAATCCACATCACAATTAGACCTCATTCGTGTGCACCCATTGAACCTTAATTATGGCTCATTTATTGAGTCTATTCCACTGGGCTTTTTATTATATGAGTCTGAGGTTGTAGGAGGAGTATTTTTTTTTTCAGTCCACAGCAATGAAATTCTTTATTTTATAATGGGGTTTGGTTCATGGGAAAGGGACTTGTTTTTCTGTAGTATACTTGTTGAAAATCAAGCCTTCAGCCTTATTTTTTTGTTAATTGCCAGAGTTTCTATCCTTAAAAATGTATGATTTTGCTCTTCACTCATATGGAAAATGATAGTATAATTTGCTGAATTTCTGAGCATGTACTATCATTAAGAACCAGCTTTATGTCAAGACATTTCAGCTCAGCAGTCCAACCTTCTGATACACACTATTAAAACTATTGGTTAAATTACTGCTGATAATATAATTTCTCTATTTCCAAGTTCATAGCAGTAAATTATATATGGTAAATAAGTTATGAATAATAATACCTGGCAAGACTATTCT
Organism: Mastomys coucha; assembly: GCF_008632895.1. NCBI lineage: Eukaryota > Metazoa > Chordata > Mammalia > Rodentia > Muridae > Mastomys > Mastomys coucha. The sequence goes on from NW_022196896.1 coordinate 9,800,742, forward strand.
TCTTTTAGGTTATTTAATTATTTAATATAAACATATAAAATTAAGTAATATTAGCACACTAAGCTAATATTACATCCCCATACAAAGAACAATATCAACTAACTGGACCACCCAGAGCTCCCAGGGACTAAATCACCAACCAAAGAGTAAACATGGAGGGAGGCATGACTCCAGATACATATGTAGCAGAGGATGGCCTTATCTAACATCAGTGGGAGGGGAAGGAGACTTGATGTTCCAGCATAGCAGATTCTAGAGGCATAAGGCTAGAGAGGATGTATGGGTAGAAGAGCACCCTCATAGAAGCAAAGGGGAGGGAGGAAGAGGAGATGGGATGGAGGTTTGTGGAGGAGTAACCAGGAAGGGTGATATCATTTGAAATGTAAACAAATAAAATGATTTTTAAAAAGTTTCAAAATGTGCAGGTATTCAGCTATTGCTGTAGTAAATATTCAGCCCTATAGTGTTTAGAAATCCATGGTGAATTACAGAAAAACAAGTGCAGAGACAAACAAACGTAATAAAATGAAGAACTATAATTTATGAGGATGATGATACTATGTTAGAAGATATATGAATTTATATTTTCTTTAGGTCAACATGCTTTTTCTGGGGAACTGAAGAAGGTTTGCTCACTCCAGATGGAGCACCAATGATAGAAGAAATAAATGATTCTATTTAAGTCTAGATTAGTGAGCCAATGTGTATAACTGGCATTAATTCCAAGAGCGTGATAAAAAGGATACTCCTATAGGAGCACTGAACATGAATGAAGGGCTTCTTAGAGACATATGGGTGAGAGGTTAATTTATAGAAGTATGTCTAAATTTCTACCTGTAGAACAATGGCTTATAAGAGTGACAAATCTCCCTCCCTATAACTTTTAGTCGTGTATGTTAATATATCCTCAAAGACAGACCTCATGAGCACTGGTAGTTCCCCATGATCCCTTCTGCTGCTTCATGTTCCCACCCATTCCATGAATGAAGGTTAAAATGTTAAAGGGTTAAAGTCTTGTGAGGATTTTGTGAGGAGGTCATAGCAACTCTGATTTCAAGGCTGTGATAAACATGTCCTGTGTGGATGACATGCTCTTCATCATATGGTATCAAGAATGCAGTTTTTCTCCTTTATTAGTCCTTATTTTTCAATATATTTTCTCTTCTCTTGTTAAGTAAAACTGACTCAATCTAATTTTGTATATCTATAATGTGGTATACTTGGAATTTCATCATTTTATTGAAGGAGCATCTTGATTGGGTACAATTTGCAAAGCATAGAGATTTCTTGTTCGAAATTTTGGCATTCTTTACCAATAATTATTAATTAAATGTATGAACATGCAAATGATTTTAATGTTTTAGGAAAATGTAAATAGATTAATATTCTTTGTTTTAAAAATCCAGAATAATTTTTTTAAATGATGATATTTATTATATGTATGTACATGCATATCTATATACCATATATTTCTCTAGAACTGTAGCAATTCTTAAATTTGCAACCATCTCAAAAACAGCAATGCGAGCAAATGATTCTATTGGCTTATTGAAATGGTAAATATGCTCAACTGGGTAAAAATAGATCCAGATAAAGTTACCATAAGCATCTATTGAGAGAAATAAAGAATTATAAAATAAAATGATTTTAACCTCTCTCACAATATTACAATGTACATCTCTAAAGTCACATTGCTACTTAAAACTATAGTTCACAGTGTGTGTTTATGAAGAACAAAGCCTCATTACAGAACTCCATTCACTCCTGCTCTGTGTCTCGGACTTAGATTTCCTCATACAAGTCTATGACTGGAAATATATTATCCATTAAATCCTTTTCAAATCAACTGACAAAGATGAATATTGTCAATTTGTTCTGTGCTCTTTGTATTTTAATCTACCTCTATTTCTATACTCCAACACTGATGTTTGTTCAGCAAGCCTTGGTTTTGTCTGATCATCAGTCCAATTATTTACACATCATTTAAATTTTAATAACTTAAATCATAGGAATTTTAAGAATAATGGGGTTAGTAAATACTCTCTTCTTAGAAATGTTCATACAAAATATGTTAACCCTTTACAGACTAGGACATCTCATAAAATGCATTATCTTTACAGCAGCTTATACCAGAAAAACTTAATTTAATTCAGTTAGTTGAGAATGTTATAAGGCTAAGTGTACTGACAACAGATTTGTAATATTCAAAATCAGGAAACTGAAAGAAACATATTTAAGTGTTGAAACTCCAGATATCATTGTAATATCTCAAATTCTACTCTTAATGAAATCCATTCAGCTCTTAGAATATCTATGAAATCCCTGAGAATTGATTAAATCATAGTTTCTTTTCTCAGGCTCTCTAAAGCTCTTTTCTTGTTGGAACTTATAAAACTCTTTTTTGTTTTTCTATGAATAGAGAGAATGTTTCATGATGCACAACAATTGTGGCACCTAATATGTCAGCATCTGTGTTGTTGTTCTGTGCCTCAATCCCACATCATAATTCAAAATACTTAGAAGTTATTGTGTGCAGTAGGTCAGACCTTAAGTCACTAACCTGAGTTTAGGGGCCCTCAATATTTCTGCCATCAAATTTATTCTTCAGAATATTTCACACAAAAATATAATCCTGTTACATCCCACAAACAAACCCCTCTCCCATAACCTTTCTTTTTGTCTTGTTACCCGCTGAGTCTAACATATGTTACCATGGTTCTGTTACAATTCATTGGACCATGGTGAGCTCATCAGTAGGCATACAAATGATGACAGTTTCTGACTTTTTCACAGAATCTACAATTCCAAAAGAAGAAATAGAGTCACATGACTCCTTCCTATTGCACGTTCGGCTGTTGAACTGGCCCACCATATACAGATAAAATGCTAGCAGCTGTTGTTGTTCTAATGTCATGCATTTATTGTCCATCGTGTGCCTAGAGGATAGCACATCACAGCTTTCTTTTCTATTTTTTAGCTCTTATATCTGTCCCATGCTTTCTTCCCTGTTCTTTCCTGAACTTTAAAGGAATATCTGCTTGAGGGCTTAAAACTTGGCCTTCACATTTTCTCAGTATCTAGAGCAGTAATGCCTTTCTACATTTATTGCCTTTCATTGTGAAAAAAATGTACCTCTAACTGTGATCATCTGGTGCAGCATTAGCCTATGGGTATAACTGTAAATATTTAGAAGACAGTTTGGTGCTCTGCAAGCTTTGCTAAACAACAGTAGTAAACTCTGTCACGGGACCTAGCACCTTCTCAGCCAATACATATATATTTTTTGTTAACCTTCAGGGCTTGGAGTCCATCTCAAAACCAAATGGAAAGCTTTGTTTTAGATGTAACTGGCATGTCACTTTGGTCTCAGTAGGCACAACTTGCCTGCCAGGTGGAGTTGTAGTTCATATGGTTCTCAACTGCAAAAGCAAGCAAGCAAGTGAGCAAGCAAGTGAGCAAGCAAGCAAACAAAAAACTGTTGATGCCTTCTTTCCACCAACAGCCTACCGTGTATTTTCTGACATGATGATCACTACCTGACAGCCAGAAAGCATTCAACTAATATTGTTTGATTTTTCTGTATCCTGGACCTATAATATGTGGTTTTGTCAGTAGCAAGGACTTATAAACTAGATCTGGTGAACATATAAGGTGTATAACTTAGGACCTATATTTTTTAGGTGATCTCTATGATCAACCTGTCCACAGACACAACTGGATGTATCCTCAGCACATTGGTTTGGTTTAACAGAATAATTTAGCCATATTGTTTTTCATTGTTCTGACACATTTATTTTTTTACAACCGGCTTACAGTGTTGTGGTTTTAAAACTGTCATTTTCAAATATCAAGTGCATCAATATTTTTTTGATATTGATATTTTTTATAAATATTAAGACAGCCGGGTAGTGGTGGTGCATGCCTTTAATCCCAACACTTGGGAGGCAGAGGCAGGAGGATTTCTGAGTTTGAGACCAGCCTGGTCTACAGAGTGAGTTCTAGGAAAGCCAGGGCTACACAGAGAAACCCTGTCTCGAAAAAAAAAAAAAGAAAGAAAGAAAGAAAGGAAGGAAGAAAGAAAGAAAGAAAGAAAGAAAAGAAAGAAAGAAAAGAAAGAAAGAGAGAGAGAAGAGAAGAACATCCCTTCCATCACTTCAGGGATTCTCTTTCCTACTCTGTGTTTACTGAACCACTCCCACTGCCAAAATATTTTCTGGAGTAACAGAGGTCTAAAAGAAGTAGGAGGCCTTAACTTTTATAAAGCATTTCAGTCCAAAAGGAAATTTATTTTTGTACATCTTCAATTACTTCAAAAAATAAGAAGTCACTTGAATATTTATGGAACTCTCAATTGTGTTTGGTCTCATGGTTATTCTAAAAAAATTATATAATAAATGGTCAGAGAACAATTAGAGTTGAAGAAGTTGTTACATTAAGTGAACTTCAAATATATCATAGCATAGACTGCTATAATATTCAAACAAAAACCTCATTTGATTATAAAAATAATAGGAAACAAATGATCATTTTCATTTATATCACATAGAAAATTTTCACTAAAATATTTAACATTTTAAGTAATAGTAGAATTGTAAGGGATACTCATTTTGAATATAGAAAATTTTCAAATCATTATAAAACTCAGTATAGAAACCACAAATGAAAGGCGTGTCTCTGTGTGTACTCTGTATACACAGTAGTAAATTATAAAGTAAATTAATAAAGATAACAGAGACAGATATTGGAAAAATATGTGTTGTGATAACTGATAGATAAATCAACATGTATTCAGAAAAATAGTCAAGGGTACTATGATTCTAAATCATATTGTTGCAGGCTTCTGATAGACCATGCCTTATACATCTACTACCTCTTTAAGTGAGTACTTAATAACTCTACTGAAAAATATAAGCATGTAAAATATAAGCTCACAGATGCAAAAGTAAATGTACAATAAATGGTTTTCTACAGATGAATGCAATTTTGTGGTTTTATTCTCTGTGAATATTTTTCCTGCTCTGAACAATTCTACAATAAGACCTAATTAAATTGAAAAATAGAATAAGCTGAAAAAATGATGAATGTATTTTAATCCTAAGTCTACAGTTTGTGTCAACAAAATGGCAGTTCCTGTTTTTCACAAAGGATAATTATACATGTGTTACAATTTTAATAGATCACAGTATGAAATAGAACTGTTCTTGTAGGTGTAGAATAATTATGATTATGACTAATAACTCTGACTTCAGGTTAGCATTATTTCAGCAAGAAAAACATAATATGCTTTATGATTATGAACAGGCAATCATTGTGATGGTGAGTAATTTTTCAATATTTATCATTAATAGCATAATTTTACTCATGGATAATAGCCACAGTTTGTATAAAGCAAATTTGTTCACATATAGGCTGACTGATATCTGTAAATACCAAAAATCCAATTTTTTTCTTCATCTTTAAGTAAATTTATTTAAGTGATTCATATAGTATTATTTGAATTATTGATTGGAAGAGCCAAATAATAGTAAATACCAAACAAGTATAGACAATCAAATATTTAATTACTAAAAAACTGCCTTTATATGTGTAGCCGCCACCATCCAAGATTATTTTTAAAAATATGAGTGTATATCTACTTTCTTCTATTGAGAATAGATATTTCATTAAATGCTTCTAAAGTTCCTGAGTGTCTTTGTTAGGGTTTTACTGCTGTGAACAAACACCACGACCAAAGTAACTCTTATAAGAACATTTAATGGAGGCTGACTTACAGGTTCTGAGGTTCAGTCAATTATCATCAAGGCAGGAACATGGCAGTGCCCAGGCAGATGTGGCACTGGAGAAGGAGCTGAGAGTCCTCAATCTTGTTCCTAAGGCAAAGAGGAGAAAACTGACCTCTATGTGTTTGGGAGGAGAGCCTCATTGCCCACCCCCATGCCCACCCCTACAGTGGCAAAGTTCCTCCAACGAGGCCACACCTCCTGATAATGCCACTCCTGGGCCAAGCATATTCAAACTACCATACTAAACTTTCAGTTTTTTTTCTTTTTGTAGTACATTCAAGGAAAGTTTAGAGCCAAATATTAAGAAAATTAATGAAATTATGTTATCTTATACTCTCAACATGACTAGTACTTTAAACCATAATTTTACATGTACAATATTTAATGGCATAAAATATTCATATCATATAAAAGAATGAACTCTGAGCTCCTCTATGTGAAATTGTGTTCACATAGTTTTCACATCAACCAATATATAGAATTTAATGATTTACTAATTTTTCTAATTTTGCTATAAATAATTTAGTTTATTTCATTAAAACTACTGTAAATTTTCATGTATGCTTTGGGTAGATTTTATTAAATAAATCCTGGTGTTAAAAATTATAATGTATCTTACCATACCACTGTTTCACAATATTGCTGATGAACACATTTCATTTCTAAAAAGTTACTCCAATTCAGAAGTGCATGATTGCATATTCCCATCAGGAGTGCATGATTGCATATTCTCATCAAGCTATACACATACAAATTCTTTTAAATCACATAAAAGTCACAAAGAACAATGAGCATAGCCCATGAAAGTAATAGGAAAATCAAATGGTTCCAAATGAAGGGATAATGTGTAAACAAAGTAACCTGAGAATTCCAAAGCAATCCATTCTTTCTCTCAGGCAATGCTAATGGAATGTCACCCTGCTCACACATGTCTGCAGAGACATTTAAGAATGTTTGTCGAGTCACCTACTAGAATTCATTTTCTTGATATTTTATTTAGGAAATTAAAATTGTCAACAGTCATACCTTGTTTGAGAATCATTGTTGTGAGAACATGAATGTATTAGTTACTGTTTACTGTTTTGGTTGAAGACTAGGACCAAAAGCAACATACAGAGGAAGGAGCATATTTACCTTAAGGTTTCAAAGGTAGATCTGTAGGACTGAGAGAGGTGTAGAACCATGTGAGTGAAGCATAACGATGAGTAATTATATGTTTACCTGCAAGCATAAAGAAGAGAGAAAATTGGCAATGTAGCAAGGCTTTAAAATTCCGTGCTTGCCCTCAATGACTCCCTCCAGCTTAGATCCACAAGCCATAGGTTAATTAACCTTTGCAAGCAGTGCCATCAATAGGCTACCTAATGTTGAAATATATGCTGTACCTATAGGGATCATTTCTTATTCAAATCACCATAATTGAAAATGGGTAAAAATAAAATAAAATAAAATAAAATAAAATACCTAACCCTGAGAGTAGAAGTAGTGTGGATACTATCAATAATGTATGATCTTGCTATATATTTATCAAAAGACCTCATGCATTAAAAGAAAGTTGCACTGAAACAAGATTTTAGCTATGAGTTTTGTTTCCAGTTGTGGTTTATAAACCTGAGATCAAGACAGTTGGAAATGAGCAGAAAATAAATGCTCATGTAATTAAAATGAAAGACAGGTATTTAAGAGATTCTTATTGCCACTAAATGGGAGCAGGGATTATAGATAAAAAGAAAAATAAAATCATGAACACGTTCTGAGTTCCAGGTGATTTGAGCAACAAATACTGAGTGTATTGGACATTTTATCTAAGTTAAAAGCAACGAGGATATTCATACCAATCAAAGGCACTTTTGGTGTCTTCTGTTACTAATAGCTAAAACTACTTTGTTAATAACTAACACACATATACAAGAATACAGTGAAGCAATATGAAGACTCTGGTACTAATTATCTTCAATTGTCAAGCTGATACATCCTCAGGTCATCTGAGGAGAGAACATACAATCGATTATTGCCCAAATCAGACTGGTCATATTTTTGAAGGACTTTCTTGATTTTTTAACTGTGGCAGCAGGGCAGAGCCTTCTCCTCATTGAGCAGTAACAGTCCTTGGAAAGATGGTCCCAGGTTATATAAAAAATGTTAGATAAGTGTTTATTTTCAAGTGAGCCAAAAGGCAAAGGTTCTCCATGTTTTCAGCCCTGACATTCCTGAGTGATGGATTGTAACCTGGAAACACAAGCTGAAACTAACTCCTTCTTTCAATAAGTTGCTCTTTTTCATAATGTTTTCTCAGATAAACAGAAAAGAAACTAGGATAGATATGCAGAATGGAAACTAAAAACACCTAAATACACGGAAGAAATTTGAAAAGTAATGTTAGAGAAATAAAGCAAAATATAGTGTGCTAAATAGAGGTTATATATAGTATGGAACATTTTTAAAATCATGACAGGAGAAACTTATTTTCTAGCGGTGAGTTCAGGACTTTGAAGTCATATCTCCTCTTTTAGAATATGAGATCATCAGAACATCTTGAGAGAAATTTTATGAAAATCTGAACAATGGCTTCCAACACTATGAATGACATGTTTTTAAAATTTTATTTATATTTCAAATGTTATCTCCCTTCCTGGTTTCCCCTGTGCAAACCCCCTATCCCCTCAACTCCCCCTGCTTCTATGAGGGTGTTCCTCCACCCACACAACCACTCCCTCCTCACTACCTAGGATTCTCCTATACTGGGGCATGGAGGAGCCACAGGATCAAGGGTTTGCCTTCCCACTGATGACAGATAAGACAGTCCTCTGTTACAAATGTAGGGGAGCCTTGTGTACTCTTTGCTTGGTGGTTTAGTCACTTGGAGTTCTGGGAGATCTGGTTGGTTAATATTGTTGTTCCTCTTATGGGGCTGCAAACCCCTTCAGCTCCTTCAGCCCTTCCTTAACTCCTCCATTGGGGTACCCTTTCTCAGTCCAATGGTTGGCTACAAGCATCCACATCTGAATTGTATGGTCAAGCTCTGGCAGAGCCTCTTAGGGGACAGCTATGCCAGGCTCCTGTCAGTAAGCACTTCTTGGCATCATCAGTAGTGTATTGGTTTGGTGTCTGCAGATGGGATGGGTGCTCAGGTGGGGCAGTCTCTGGATGGCCTTTCTTTCAGTCTCAGCTCCACCCGTTGTTCCTACATTTTCTTTTAACAGGAGAAATTCTGGGTTCCAACCAACCATATGTCCCAGGGCTCCCAGGGACTAAACAACTAACCAAAGAGTACACCTTGACTCTGTCTGCATATGTAACAGAGGATGGTCTTATCTGGTATCAATGGGAAGGGAGTTGGTTTAGTCCCTTGGAGCAATTCTTAAAAAATATTTTTGAGATGGGTGGGTGGTCTCATCCCTCAACCCGGGGGCGGGGCATGCCTAGCCTCTGGCCATGGTCTCTACAGATTCTCTCTCCTATTTGTTTTGTAGGTAATGTCAGTCCTATTGGATCTTGTTTTCCTGGGACTTTCTAGTGGCTAATCCCAGTTCCCTATCCCCCACTGTTCTACACCTCCATTCAATTTCCTGACCCCACTGTCAACTCCCACACCTGATCCTGTCCCCTTTTTCCCCTCCTTCTCCTCTCTCCCTCTCAGGTCTGAAAATTCATTAAGTATACTAGACATTATTAACTAAAATAAGAAATCTGAAATATAGATTTAAAAAATAATATATTATTAATGATAATTCACTGACTTGTAATAAACCATTGTAGTAAGAGATAGTTACATGACATGGATATTGAGAAGTCAGAATTTAGAATTATATAAATACCTCTTGAAAGGTGACAGCAGATACAGGACATCAGAAACCATGGCAGGAGACACATTTTGTCTACCTCAATGGTGTGCATTGGCCCAAGATCACTGGGCAGATAATTCTTCTAACTTCTCTATTATGGCTTCTTTGCTGCTGACTCATGAGTACACTCTGTTCTACAATGATGGACCTGGTTTTCTCTTGCAAGCTTTCCATTTCCTATGTTGGTTGTACGAAGACAGAGATCAATTAACTTCAATTTTTTTTCATGTAGATTTAACATTGTCTTTGTATCCTAACATCTGCTGAGGTAAGATGCACAAAGATGGGCTGAAGTACAGCAAAGTCCTGTTTAGTTTCCAAGCAGCAAAAGCAAAAAAATCTGTACAATAAATCTTAGGCCTCTCATTCCACTTAAGGATTGTGTTCATTGATAGCATCTCACTGTTACAGCAATTCTGTCCATTAGAACTACTTATTAAAAGGAAGAACTACTAAACTTTCACTGCCTTCCATCAAGTACTAGATATCAAATGTCAACATTAAGCAGTCTATGGTAGTCAAGGTACCATATCTTTGGAAACAGAGCATCTTCCCTCACCCTGAAAAGTTGTCATTTTCTTAAAAGTATCAAGTTAAATAACTACTCTTTTGATCTCTCTAGTGAAGAATAACTTTAATGATATTTATCACCATCCAATCTCTATATACTCTCACTCATTTCTAGTTTCAAATTCATTGCATCTATAATTAAAATAAAAGGTATTTTTAGTATTCAGAAAATATAACATGATTAATCACATCTCCACTCATGATAGTTTAAAAGGACCTCAACTCAGAATTGTGACACACAATCATGAAAAATCAGATTCCATTTTTAAAGATACCAATCTCAAATATTTCACTGCTGCAGAGGCATAAATTTTTACCCAGTAACCTCAGATCTGGAAGACAATGCCAACACGCAGCTCCGTGGTACTGCTGGAACAGAGTCTGGTCTGCCAGCAGAGTAGGGATGGTGCTGATTGGCTTAGGACAAAGTGATGTTACAGTTTGTTAAAACAGAAAAATGCCAGATACAAAGTTTTTGAGCATGGATTGAGGTCCAAGAGCAGCATAATGGTACCAAATGGATAAGAACAACAATAAAGTCACTTCTCATGCATAATGCGTCGGCATTCGCTATTGGAGCTGGTATCACCATCTGGTATCTAATTATTCTCTCCTCACACCACACGGTGTTGTGCACCTAATGGATTGACTGTATGTTATAACAACCCAGCACACAGACTCTTTGCTGCTAATTATAAGGTACTGGTTATTGTTTGAGTTATGGAAATTCTGAAAAATTTAAAGCACATTGCTTATAATAAATATTTTGTAGGATATACTAGGAAAAGTGACTCTAGTTAGTTTTTACTTCTCTAAGAGATCTATTGTTCTTTTTGATGTAATTTTTCTGATATTTGTACCCCAGAATTTACCCTACTCCCTATTCCTTACACTTGATTACTATCATTGATTTTTAACTGAATGTTCTTGTATTTATTTATTAGTGTTTATTTCAAGTTGTTAGGTGAATGTGATAACCACTGCAAAATGGAATTCTGCAATTTCAAGTTGCAATAAATGATCACCTTCGATTTTTCTCATCAAAGTAATGGATACAGTAATTCTTATGGAACCTTTATGCTTGTACCATATTTGGAAGAAATCTGAACCTATTTGGCATTTGAGTGAACCAGAACTCTGGAGATGGATCCAGTTAAGTAACAAAAGTAGCTGTTGGTAAAAAATTACAATGAAAATTTACAGAGGATTTAACAGAAACATTTATGAGTTATTATTCAGAATAGAATGCTGACATCCCTATTACAGTATTTAAATTCCAAAGGAAATGGATTGCTTTGTAAATTATAGTTTTAGTTACCTAAAGCTAAGTAAAAATTCAATTATGTTGTACATTGCACAGCCCCAAAAAGTAGTTGGTTAAATTGTTATTCATCTTTAGTCACAGAACTGGTGATTTAATTAGAGCTTGTAAACTAGCTCCTCATTTTTATCACTGGAGACTCAGAACTGCAGCTCTGGTTTCAGAGTGAAAGGAACTCAATGTTGTAGGAACAACTCTGATGTGGCCCATTAGTTCTTTGTCCTCAATGGGCCACTGGGAGCTGTCCAGTTTTCTTTGCAGAATGTCCTCTAAGTTTGAAGAGAGAAGGCAACTAATCTTGACAATATCCCTAGAGCTTAAATAGAACAAGCACAAGAACACTTCCTGGAAAGTGCATGATAGAAATGAGAGGCCCATACCAGGTTTGGTATGCTAAAGAGTATGAACAGCCCTGTAATAAATCACAACACCTTAGGTGCATTTGAAGGACAGTATAAGAGGTTATTTTACTTAAATCCAGCATGTCTGATCTAAAACAAATTTATAATAACATTGTATTCCAATGGAGCACAGAAAAGGTTTAATTCCAGATTTTCTCAAGAAATTTTTCTCATCAATAGAAATGCTTTCTCTAGAATAAAATAGGTATATTTAAGTATCCAATGATTTTACATATGCTTTTATAATTAACATTCAGAGGCAACTTATTGATAACACAGTAGGTGAGATATAGCATTTTATTTACTATTTACAGCCAAAATTCTGGTAGAATAGCCATTTTACATTTTACACATGACAAAACTGAGGCTAAGGAAATGCGAGAATCTAAGGGTGCAAAGCTCATATCAGACAGAAGAGCTTGTCTTCAAGCCCAAGTTGTCTTTCTCCCATCTAAACATCATGAAGTCTTTCCCAATCACACACAAATTAATACTGAATTTTAGAATATTTATCTTTTTAAATTATTTATTTTTAGTACATATTGTCTTTATTTACATTTCAAATGCTCTCCCCTTTCCTAATTACCCCTCTGAAAAAATACCCTATTCCTCCCCCCTCCCGCTGCTCATCAACCCACCCTCTCTCACTTCCTGGCCCTGGCATTATCCTACATTGGGGCATAAAGCCTTCCCAGGACCAAGAAAAAAGCCATATGATCACTTCATTAGATGCTGAGAAAGCATTTGACAAAATCTAATATCCCTTCATGATAAAAAGTCTTAGAAAAATCAGGTACTGTGTAATATTTATCTTAGCCATTTTTTCTACCATTATAGTTTAACTTCACTAACAAATAAAAGGAACTTGTGTTTGTCAATAAGGCCTTTGGAATTATGTGGTATGTCTGCTTTATTCCTCACACCTAAATAAATTACCCAACTAAGCTTTATACTTCAATGAAACTAATGAAAATTTAATGAAAGATTTATGGTTACATGAGTTTACACATGTGTATTAAAATCAATATTTAGAAGCAGCAAATAACTAAGGAAGTAAAATTATATTTTGAAATATCAAATGCATGCACTGAACATTTCATTGATACATTGGGTTGTATAATGTTTGTAATTTTATACCTTCATTTTCTATTTCATAAGGTTCATAAAGGGATGGAATAGAAATGCCACATTCTACATAAGATTAACAACTTGGTATGGGTAGAATGGAGTAAGGGAATATAAAAGTTCTTTATGGGAACTTTATGAAAACAATTAATTAGAAGTAAAAGGAGTCAATCAGAAAGCCAAAATCCATAGTGCAAGTCAACTGTAATTATACTGAAAATTTCATTGTGAGCTTTTTTTCTCTTCATTATCTGTTATGCCAAGAGAAAATTACATGAAAGAAGATTACAGTTATATTTTCAGACAATTATTTCAAGACCATTTGATAGTCGAGAAGTACAGAAGAGCTTTTTGAAAAATTGCAGTGGCATTTTCTAGAAGGTTTCTCCATTAACGTTAATTATGTTCTCCCCAGAGTCATGAGCTTAAGCAGCTTTTGGAAAGACAAATTCTCTAACCAGCAGGTGGAATTTAATTTTTCACTTCAATTCCATTTAGCTTAAAACATTTAGAGTTGCTTTTTTTTCATAGCTTTATTGAGATATAATTTGCCACCATAACATACATCCTATTAAAGGTCACAATATCGTGGTTTCAATATACCTATTGAATTGTGCAATCATTATCATATTATATCGTTACCACCCCGAAATAATAATTTTGACTGCGAGCAGTCTTCCGACACCTATACCTATGCAAACCTGGACTAGTTTTATTTGACATTGCCAGAAATAGAGAAGTGAAAGAAACACAAAAGTGTGATTTACTTTACTAAGATTCTTCAATCTGTCTTTCTTATTTTTGTGTTTTCTCTTTTCCTCAGTTTATATCAGTACATCACTTCTCCAATTCCAGAATACTCCCTTGCTTTTTACAGCCTTCTGCCACACACGTAATATATGCCTTAATATTGACTTTAGATTTTTATTGCAATATACCTACTCCTTAATGCTAGCATTCCTATTATTGAAGTAAGTATGTATTAAGTTTCCCCCATTTTCACATCATTGCTGTATTCTCTTATGTAAGACAATAAGAAGAGACATTTGGCAACAAATACTAGACATGGACTCTCAATTATGTCTTTCATTGCATGCAAGAAAGTAAACTCATTAAATTGTCAAAACTGAAATTCTATTATTTGTAAAGTGGGGATGGTAGCAATTACTCCCTTAGTAGTAGCAAAAAAATAAAATGAGTAAAACTTAACTTGATGGCAAAAGTGTTTGGTACCACAAACATAATTTATATTGCTGCTACTAGTTTTGCATACACAAAATTCATCACCAGTAGATTTTTGCTTAATGTAAACAAATTTCATTCAAAATGCAGTTTCTGTGGGAATAATCTAAATACTAAGCTGACTTAAGTGGTTATCTCACCACCACAATTTACTTGAAAATTTGAGGACTCATTGTACGCGTTAGGGACTTCTCTCTTTGCTATGACAGACAATCTGACAGATGCAACTTCAGGGAAGAAGTACTTATCTGGCTCGGGATTTCACTGGCTCATGGTTGGGAAGATGAAATAGCAGGCCTTTGTTACATGGTTTGTGCACCTCTTCCTGGATCCCCAGGAACTGACAGGAATGACTCAGGAGCAATATTTCTACCACAGGACTTAACTATACACCGAGCTCCATCTGCCTCAGATTCTACAACCTCCCCAAACAGCTCCTCTAATGTGGGAGGAAGTATTCAATAACATGAACCTCTTGAATCAATGTCATGTTGAAACCACATATGTCATAACAGAGACCAACGTCTTAAATTTCCTCAGAGAATGTGATTTAAATTTGTTTAGGCTCAAATAAATCCATTTTATTTTTTTTTATTTACAATCCAACTGTTGTCCCCTTCCCACAGTTCCTCATTCCATTCCTCCTCCCACTTGTGACATAACTTTTTATTAAGAACAATACATACAAGAAGGGCAGTGGTGCCGCATGCCTTTAATCCCAGCACTTGGAAGGCAGAGGCAGGCAGATTTCTGAGTTCGAGGCCATCCTGATCTACAGAGTGAGTTCCAGGACAGCCAGGGCTACACAGAGAAACCCTGTCGCAAAACAAAACAAAACAAAACATCAATTAAATAAATAATAATAGTTTAAATTTTATCTTGATAGGAAAATATGGACTCTACAACTAAGGCACTGTTAAAGAAGTAGAGCATCCGAGACCCATTTCTGTAGTGATTGAAATCCACTTTGATTGGTTAATATTGTTGTTCTTCCCATGGGGTTGCAAACCCCATCAGCTACTCCAGTCCTTCCTCTACCTTCTCCATTTGGGTCCCTGTGCTCAGTCCAATGGTTGGCTGTGGGCATCTGACTCTGTATTGGTCAGGCTCTGGCAGAGCTTCTCAGAGGACAGCTGTACCAGGCTCCTGTCAGCAAGAGCTACTTGGCATCAGCAATAGTGTCTGGCTTTGGTGTCTGTAGATGGCATGGATCCCTAAGTGGGGCAGTGTCTCTGGGTGGCTTTTCCTTCAGTCTCTGCTCCACTCTTTGTTTCTCTATTTCCTTTAAACATGAGCAATCCTGGGTTCCAACCAACCAGACTCATCAGAGCTCCCAGGGACTAAACTACCAACCAAAGTGTACACATGGACGGACCCATGCATGGCTCCAACTTCATATATAGAAGGTGATGGCCTTATCAGGCATCAGTGGGAGACAAGGAAGACCTTGGTCCTATGGAGGCTGGATACCAAAGAGTAGGGCAATGCTAGGGGTGGTGAGGGAGGAGTAGGTGGGTGAGTGGAGGAGCACTCTCATTGAAGCAGGGGGGAGGTATATGAGATAGGGGTTTTAGGAGGGGACATCAGGAAGGGGGATAACATTTCATATGTAAATAAAGTTACCAATAAAAGCAAAAATAAAAGCAACAAAAGTGTAATCCCCTATGATTCCTATCACTGTAATCCCTAAACACCAGTTCCCTCTACTGCAGAGCATTCATACATCTTTGTAGATGAAGCATTGCTATTATTTATATGAAAAATATTATTTATATGAAAATTTTGGGCCAACTTTTAAGTTCTTTGGATACCCATTTTCTATATCTATTTTGGTTTTCAGAATCTCAGCCCAATAAAATATTAAAACCAAGAGCTACAAAAAAGGCTTAGAAATTAAACATATTTCCTTCTCTTTCAGAGGACAGAGATTTGATTCTAGAACCCACATGCTAAGATCAAAAATGGTAATAAAAGTCCAATCCATGTGATCCATCATCCTCATTTGTTCTCCATAAACTAATGCCATGTGTAATGGGGGTTGTACAAAATGAATACAATCAAAATATCATACATAATAAATAATAATTTAAAACTTTAAAAATCATGGTTGTGTATTAATAGTCAGAAGAATTAAAATGATATAGGAAGTATATTTATTTAGAAATAATAACCTGTTTAAAGCAAGTTCTTTGAAAAAATTAATAAGAATTAAGTTTTAGGAACCAAACATATACGTTAGTGGAGCATCTTTACTTAAAAAACGTGTCTGCTATTGTGGATGCCAGCAAGTGTTGGCTGACAGGAGCCTGTTATAGCAGTCTCTTGAGAGGCTCTGTCAGTGCCTGAGTAATACAGAAGTAGAGGCTCACAGTCAACACGGTCCCAATGAAGGAGCTAGAGAAAGGACCCAAGGAGCTGAAGGGTTTGCAGCTCCTTAGGATGAACAACAATATGAACTAACTAGTACCCTCAGAGCTCCCGGGGACTAAAGCACATGTTGAGATTCATGGCTCTAGCTGCATATGCAGCAGAGGATGGCCTAGTTGGTCATCAATGGGAGGAGAGGCCCTTGGTCCTGTGAGGTTCTATGCCCCAGTGCAGGGGAATGCCAGGGGGAGGAAGCAGGAGAGGGTGGGTTGGAGAGTAGGAAGAGGAGGAAGGGGATAGTTGTTTTGTTTTTTTTTTTTCTCTAGAGGGGAAACAGGGAAAAGAGATATCATTTGAAATGTAAATAAAGAAAATATCTAATAAAAAATGCAAAAAAAGTGTCTGACAACATTAAATACAAGTGTGTGTGTGTGTGTGTGTGTGTGTGTCTATATGTGTATATGTGCATGTTTATGAGTGTATGTGAGTGTGTTTGTGTCTAGGTGTGTCTAACTTGGCAAAGTTGAATGGACCTAGACTCATGAGCACCATGATGCTAAAAAATAACTTATCTACATAAGTGTACCATATAGAATGTTGAATAAAGGCTTATTATTATCTCAAAATATTCCAAAGCATAGGAACCTTATTCTTGAGCTCTAAAATGTAAAAATTACCATACTTTTCCCGAAAACTTTTGTTAAATAAAATATATCAAAAATTGTGGTTGATGTTATTAAAATCTGTAATCTATGTATTTAAAAGAAATATTAAAACATGAGAGTATATGTACACAGAGAAAAAAGTTCCAAATCTGGAAACAACCCTAGTGTCTTCTACATTCACCAAGTTGAATGAAAGTATACAAAAAAACCTTTTTTCATTAAAAAAATGAATGTTTTTCAAATTTAGTATTTTAACATGATTTCATTTCTAGAACCTTCTACTAAGTAAGAGCAGTTGGCAAGAAGAATGATGGTGTTTTACATGGAACAACAGGAGACATGGAAAAAACTGATATTAGTAAACATATCAGTCCCAATTTTCCTTAAGAGCTAATTTGTGCAGGTCTGTCTGGGCCAGTGCCCTGAACTGAACTTGGCCACACAAACTTACCAGCTAGTCCTACAAAACCCAGAGGAAGCTCCACTCCCAGGCCCTCCAACAAGCCCAGGATCACAGGATCCCCAAATCACAGGATCACAGAGACAGCTTGACTCTGAGGAGTTCTGACACAACCAGGATCATAGGAAGGACAGGCTCCAGTCAGATTTAGCAAGGACAGGTAACACTAGAGATAACCAGAAAGATGGTGCGAGGCAAGTACAAAAAAACAAGCAACAAAAACCAAGGTTACTTGGCATCATCAGAACCCAGTTCTCCCACCATAGTAAGTCCTAGACACTGGTAAAGCAAGATTCAGATCTAAAATCACTTCTCATGATGATGATACATAACTTTAAGAAAGACATAAATAACACCCTCAAAGAAATACAGGAGAACACAGGTAAACAGGTAGAAGCCATTACAGAGGAAAAACAAAAATCCCTTAAAGAACTACAGGAAAACCCAATCAAACAGGTGAAGGAAATGAACAAAACCATCTAGAATCTAAAAATGGAAATAGAAACAATAAAGACATAAGAAAGAGAGACAACCCTGGAGACATAAAACCTAGGAAAGAAATCAGGAGTCATAGATGAACGCATCATCAACAGAATACAAGAAAAGAAAAACTCAGGGGCAGAAGATACCATAGAAAACATTGATACAACAGTCAAAGAAAATGCAAAAGCAAAAAGCTCCTAACCCAGAACATTTGGGACATCCAGGATGCAATGAGAAGACCAAACCTAAGGATAATAGGTATAGAAGAGAGTGAAGACTCCCAATGTAATGGGCCAGTAAATATCTTCAACAAAATTATAGAAGAAAACTTCCCTAACTTAAAGAAAGAGATGCCTATGAACATAGAAGAAGCCTATAGAACTACAAGTAGACTGGACCAGAAAAGAAATTCCTCCTGTCACATAATAATAGAAACACCAAATGCACTAAATAAAGAAAGAATTTCAAAAGCAGTAAAGGAAAAAGGTCAAGTAACATATAAAGTCAGGCCTATCAGAATTACAACAGACTTCTCACCCAAGACTATGAAAGCTAGAAGATCCTGGGCAGATGTCATACAGACCCTAAGACAACACAAATGTCAGCCCAGGCTACTATACCCAGTAAAACTCTCAATTACCACAGATGGAGAAAACAAGATATTCTATGACAAAACAAAGTTTACACGATATCTTTCCACAAATCCAGACCTACAAAGGATAATAGATGGAAAACACCAACATAAAGAGCAAAACTGCACCCTAGAAGAAGCAAGAAAGTACTCTTTCAACAAACCCACACAAACCTAATTCCACTTCTCACAACAAAAACAACAGGAAGTACAATTACTTTTCCTTAATATATTAATATGAAAATTAATATTACTAACATATCCTAATTGATTGAAATCCAAAAATATGAGGAATTAGAAATTTGTTGACTGTTATCCAATGGCCTCTCTAATGTCATAATTGGAGAAATAGGTCCCATATTGTACAATCCATATACACTTTCTGCTTGTTTGTATGTGACATTGTCTTGCTGTGTACCACATAATGGTTTTGAAATCACGCTTCTCCTATCTCAGCCTTTCTATTAATAGTATTGTTTATTTGATGTTTTTACACTATACTCTGGTTTTCAGAACAGCTTACATATTTCAAAGTATTGATATAGCCAAAAGAAATGTAAACAATTAACATGAGAGGTGGCTTGTAAGAGATCAACAAAGAGTGAGACTGAATGCTTTCCTTGACCTTTGTAACTATTGTATCAAGTTTGAAGAAGAGGACTTTATACATTACTCTTTCTGGAGATGAATACTTTTCCAAATTATCATAGCCAATGAATCAGATTCTTACCCTCACCAAATGTCTGTGCCACCCTCCAAGAAGAACCATTGTTCATTGAAACAGTTGGTGAATGAATTTATGGGTAGACCGTCTTAATACACACACCATTTCATAAACGAATGTAACCTGTTCTCTCTGGACTGAGAATAAAGTCACTCATTCAAGTCAATTAGCTTTGACCAAAGCAGAAAGTCTGTATCCAAAAATTGTGCCTACAATTCATTCCTTGGCACAGCAGAATTGTCAACTCTTAGCTTAGCTAATATGGAGGTAAAGTCCTTTGGTGATGTGAGAGTCATTGAAGTACAGTCTTATTACAATGAAATCCAATGTCTAAAATTGTTCTTATTTGGGGCTTGTACCAGAGTAAGAGCCAAGATTCTAAGCTGTACTAAATACAAAACAAACAAACAAACAAAACAACTTTATATATTTATGTTCATTTAAAACATACTAGTAGTGATGTATTGTTTTAAAATATACAGTTATTTCATATGTTTGAAGTTATTTAAAATTTATATTGAGAAAAACATATATATTTTCAGTATTGCTGTAGATAAGCATCTACATAAGACTGATAATTGATTTTTGTTTTTTAATCAAACAACTTGTATAATACTAATTTTTATTGTTATAATATTTTATTAATTTTAAGGTATATGACAAAAAAGTATTGTAGGTATTGAAGGGTGGGGTCTCTGGAAGAAGTTGGGATACAAAAGAGAAACAAGAATGTGATTTAATTCTATTTACTTAAAATATGTTTTTAAATGTTGACAAATTCACATAAATTGAAATCATGTATCTTTTCTCATCATAATGAAATAAAACTTAAATCAGTAAAAAAAGAAATCAAAAAAAGAGGTAATTTGCATCCAAGTGATATATCTATAACTATAATTATTTAATGTAATTATTTGTCTTTGAGAGATGTAGGTGTATACCCCTCACCTGAGTCCAATTAGAATTACTCTGGGTAACCTCAGAATTTTGGATCCACAGGTAGATGCAACCTGTATTGTTCAACTGATATGTCTTTTATACTAGAAAAGTTAAGTCTAAATTTTATTATAAAATATTGCACTAAAATTCAATGAGAAAATCCAAATTGGAAAAGAGGAAAAATATTAGCATGATGTTTATCAATAATACTATCTGAAATTTAGTAGAGCACAGAATGATATAAAGTGCATATTTGTTTCAGCCTAATGCAGGAATAAATGGCCCATGTATCTTACTTCGGCTCCCTCTGTGAACAAAGCTAGCAGGTATTGTCTATCCAGTTCTAAGTCTATTGGGAAAGATGAAAACAAGGGAACAAAGTTTTGCTTAATATCTCTGAAAGAGAGGGACAGAAGAAGGAAAGGAGAGAGGGTATTTTAAATACTGTGCATGTAAATGTAGTTATCTTTATTTTATTAGTTTTCTAAAATATCAAGACGGTACTAAAATCAACCTTTTCCATTTCAATATTTTTTTTTGACAAATTCTTGACAGGAGCATATTTTTTTCTCTTCAAAGCATAACCAAGTTGGCTATCAGCAACTTACACATGTGGATTTTGCAGAAGTCAGGAAACTCAGATGAGACTTATATACAAGCACAAGCTGATACTCAATCAAAGCCTCATAGGGTATAGTTTGGCCAGTGACCTCAGTGTTTTGTGGATGAATTATTGCTTTTAGGGACAGAAAGATTATTTTCTTGCTACATCCAAACATCAGAAGTTCCTTAGGATATAACATGTTTAACAAATCATAAACAATGTTCTGGGAAAACTGGCCTAACACAGCTTTTGTCTAATCAGGCATTTTTTTTCCAGAAACTACTTCTCTAGTGCAGTACCTACACCCTAAGTGTTAATAAACTGTGTAAAGTTCTTCCTGCCCAGCCCAAACTCTTGTTTTCCTCAAAACAATTCTTTAGCATCGCAGTCATTTCTGAGAACCAGGCTGAATTCTGCTAATAGCCTTTTTGTTAGAATCAACTTCTTTAGTTATTTTACATTTGTGTGTCATTCTCCCTATTTCCTATCATACAAGCATGTTTTGTGTTTATTGACAACTGACAATGTTCTTAAAGAATCAGTACTCAGTCTAATTTAAGAACAGTGATAGAACTTAAAGATCTGTATAAATAGTCAATTTATTTGCATAAATATTTTGTGTATAAATTATTTGAGAATATTTTGAGCATAAATTCTCTCTAGATATACTGGCAGAGTCAGAACATAGAATGATTAATCATCTTAATGCATTTAAGGACCAAATGTTGTAACAATACTGAATGCATTATATTTAAATGTGTGTTTCTGCTCTCTAGCTCCAGGGTCATGCTAATATACCAGACAGAAAGACTCCTACTTTTCTATACTCTTGCAAAGGCCTTCAATGTGACTCAATACTTCATTCAAGACAAAAAAACAACTTTGAACATGGGGAGAGGATTAGCTAATTCATTTCTAGATGCTATCAGCTCTCTTCTGTCACTTATAATTTGTAAATTTAATCAGAGAAATATTTTTAAAGACATAGACTAATTATTCCTGCAGACCTTCATTTCTTATTTTAAATCTTAAATTAAAACTCAAATATTTTGTAGGTTCTAACTGATAATATTTCAAAGTTAATGTCTAATATCTAATAAACACTACATATTTGAAATAAATAAAAATACTCATATTAGTTTGCAAGTGAGATTGTTTATCAAATGCATTATCAGTGTTTGGGTTAATTTTCCAAGGGTCACTGAATCTCCATTAGTGACCTTTATGGCTTTGTTTCATTGTAAGCTCACATTACTGGAATTAGAATGCAAATTTATTACAGAGAAATATTAAATCGATATGCCCACAATAAGGCCTTTAAATACTTTAAATTCTTATTTTTCCAGTTAGAGTACAGATTCAAGAAAAACATCTTTAACATTTATATACTTAACAAAACCAATATAAAGCCTTAAAAATAAACATTAATATGCTTCTTTTAGAATAATTCTATTTATTCACTTATTTTATGCTTTGTTCCCATTTATTTCTATATTTGTTTTTCCAAATATTTGTGTATGAAGCATGCTTTCTTTATTTTTTTAAGTTTGGTGATCTTGGTCAGAAAATACTACCCTTGGAAGTTTTACATCTTTGAAATGGGAAATTGTAGTCATTCTTTTCTGATTTTCCTTTCAGGTCTCAGAATATGTTGTATTCTATAATGAGTACCAGAGGGTGCAGAACATCAGAATTATAATAAAATGTCCATAATAACAATGCAACGTTTTTCAGGGTAATTTTCCCCAAAGGTCTTACCATGGTAATTGTTTTGTTTTGTTTTATTTTGTTGTTGTTGTTGTTGTTTTTCGAGACAGGGTTTCTCTGTGTAGCTCTGACTGTCCTGGAACTCACTCTGTAGACCAGGCTGGCCTCAAACTCAGAAATCCGCCTGTCTCTGCCTCCCAAGTGCTGGGATTGAAGGCAGGTACCACCACTGCCAGGCTCTTACCCTGGTAATTTTAATCATTTAAATTGATGACTGCAAACTCAATGCTCAAATACAAATGATTGGAAGATTATTAGAGAAAAACTTTATATCTATACATATTTTAAAAAGAATTGATCCTTCAAGTTGGATTGTGTCTGCATTGAAAATTTCTATTTACTTCTCCCACTATAATTAAATCAGATGATATCCCAGATGAGCTCAAGAATATATTAATAGTCTGTGTTCCATTAATTATTTAATGTGTGTCCTTACAGTGTTAGGAACCAGGAAGACTTCAACGGCCATTTTCTCTCAGCTGTAGCATTCAACAGTGAACTCCTACATGTGTATAAAAGTACTTTTTATTCTTCTGAGACTTGCTTCCTCTATCTGCTAACCTAGGCCATATCCTGGAAGCTTCTAGGCTCTGAAAAATTTAATCTAGGCCTAGCTTATTTTCAGCCTCTGAGACCTACTGCTGAATCAGCTCATCCTTTCTAGCTCTTTATGAACTCTAGCTGGCTGATCACTCCACTGTATTGGCTCCAAGTCCTCCAAGCTGATGGATTCAATCTAAGTTCTCTCAGTTTCTTACAGAACTGCATTGTTTAGCTTCCTTTGGAAATAGGCTCTAATCTTTTGGCTCCTTCTCATTCGATGATTCCATCTGTCTTCACCTGTGTCTGGCTTCTTCTCTTTCTCCAACCTGTCCATGTACAACTGTGTCCTTCTCTCTTTTCTCTCTCCCTGCACTGCTCTCTTAGGTAGCTTCTCTTTTCTCTATCTTATGAGAGTTGAGCACATCCTATTGTGTCAAATCTTTCTCTGATTTGTCCCTTTGTCTGTCACTCAATTAAAAATCAATTTCAAACATGGCTGCTTTCTTGTATAATTTACCTTTACTTTCATTCTTTGGGATTAAAGGTGCATATTAAGGGTGTGATAAGGCTGAGCCACATCACAACCACCAAAAGCTTTTTTTAGTAAATAACACAATCTCAGAATTCACAGCCTAATGAAATATTCTGCAAAACAAGTGTAAATTCAGAGAACCTCTCAGGTCATCCATGCAGCTGAACTCCGTTGTCCAGTTGCCTATTCTTTGAATATAAACAGGCAAACTCACCATATTGCTTCCGTGGGAAGCTCACAGTACAGTGACATAGTCTTACAAAATCTGCATTCTTATGGACTCTAGGAAACTATCAACATAAACAGGTCATTATCCTTTTACATTCTGAATCATAATACCAAAGCAAATGATAACTTCTTTGGAAAACTATTTATCTGCTTTTTACTTATAAATTTATCTTAAATTAGGGAAAAAGATAAATATTTGTAAGTTTTATTAGACCAATAAAATAACACATACATTTTAAGTTGAAACTGTCATAATTTACTTATCAATTTGATAGAGATTCTAAAAATTATTATGAGTTCATTTTTCAAATTTCCAATTGTCCTTGAAATTCTTAGTTTCAAATAAGCTATATAATCCTCTTGCTATGACAAGCCACTTGTTTTGTTACAAGGACTGACTTATCAGTCATTTGCATGTTTGGAGAAACCAAAGTAAATATCAGCTTTACCCCCAATATAATATATTTCACAAATCTTCAAAAAGTAATCATTGAAAGATAATTTCTCAAGACTGAATGAATGGAATATTATACAGAGAAACTAGTTTTGGAATTAAAAGTTCTATCCCACTTGTAATTGCTTTTGACTTGCATTAGTTTGATTACCTAGGCCCCCTTGTCAATTTTCAGGAGTCAATAATGCTAAGTCTATTTTTTCTGTTCATTTGCTTGCTTTGTTTTATTTTGTTTTTTAATTTTTCTTTGCTTCAGAACTCCCTGTAAAGCCCACATGGCTGAAGTTAGATTAGTGGAGCATCTACAAAAGGGCAGATCAGGGGTACTCTGTGCATATAGAAATAGGGTGCTTTAAATAAATATGTTCTCATCAGTATTCTGTATCACTACCTCCTATGAAGGAGAAAATACAGCAGCAAATGCACAAACAACAACAACAACAAAAACCCACCAAGGTGCAGACAGTGGAAAAGGCTTCCTTTTACTTGTGCTTAAAGGTTAAGAACAGACAAATATATATGCAGATGCTCGTAGCCAACCATCAACTGAGCGTGGGGACCCCAATTGAAGAGTTAGGGGAAGAATTGAAGAAGCTGAAGGAGTTTGCAACCCCATAGGAAGAACAATAATATCAACTAGTCAGACCCATACTACTCCCCCCCAGAGCTCGTGGGGATTAAACTACCAACCAAAGAGTACACAAGGATGCACCCATGGCTCCAGCTGCATATGTAGCAGAGGATGGTCTTATTTGGCATCAGTGGGAAGAGAGGCCCTTGCTCCTATGAAGGCTCCAATGTAGGAGAATGCTAGGGCAGTGAGGCAGGAATGAGTGGGTGGGTGGGGGAGCTCCCTGATAGAAACAGGAGGTAAAGGAGGTTGGGATAGAGGGGTTTGTAGAGGGGAAACTGAGAAAGGGGATAACATTCGAAATGTAAATTAATAAAATAATCAATAATAATCAATCAATGAAATAAAAAACTATATTATATAAAGAAATTGAGATATTTTTTGGAACAAGACAGTATCTAGTTTCTTGTTTTTTCAGGCATATAAAATTAATAAAGTAGAAAACTAAAAGCAAACAAACAAACAACCCCCCCAAAAACAACCAAAAGAAGAAGAAACAAATAGTCCTGTAGCTTTCTTGGTTAGGCATCTTTCATTCACTGGGAGTACAGATATTTATTTGATTCCAGCTTTAGTGTATCAGGTGTTTAGATGCAGAATACTTCTTGGACATTGTAGTCACAGCAGGTGGGTGTATACTATGAGATCTCAGCACTACTCTGAGGTAGTGGGGAGGCCCACCTTTTGAGGTTTAAAGTCCCTATCAAGCACTCATATAATCTATAAACTTTACCATTTGTTTTACTTTCTTCATTGTTTTCATATCCATATTAATTGAGGTTATCTGTGAAAAACTTGTAGCTGCAACTCAAGTTAGCCTTGGCTACCAATTAGCCAACTCAATAGTGATGATAAAATCCACAGAAGGTAATCATTCACATATTGCCCCATTGGGAAGAAAAAAAATAAAGGGGACCTTCAATTTGTCTTTCTGTGGTACTGACCTAAGTTTTATGAAGAAATGTGGCAAAAGGCAAGAGTTATATATAATTAAATGGTTCTTTGTCAAAGTGTGATTTGGTTATCTTTATTTTTTTCCCTGCTTCCCCAAGATGATCTAAAGAATAATTTTTTGGTTTTTTTTTTGGTTTTTTTTGTTTGTTTGTTTATTGTTTTTTCCAAGGACAGAATTTGACTCTAAGTAGTTGATTTTTCTGCTCCATACTATGGGATTACCATCATGGGTGATTATTACCTTCATCTACGTTGTGATCTGACCCTCAAGATTTTGTTGTTTCTGGAGAATTCTAGCATAAAGATTATACCTATACTATGTATAGTTTTTGATTGTGTTTACAATCATCAAACTATAAAAATCCTATACATAAATACAAGTAACATTATCTAATGAGGAATATATATACATATATATATATAAGTATATATGAAGCTATAGATATATGTATAGAAGATATAGGTATAAATATACACATATATATATTCAATGCATACACACATATATATGTAGCAACTGTTAATAAAAAGCAAGGATATGGACTAGAAGGAAATTAAGGGGTTGTCTATAGGAGAGTTTGGAAGATGAAGAGGAAAGAGGAAGATAGTATACTCACCATTATACTAGTCAAATTAAATAACCTCAGAAAGTTTTAAACTGATATTTAGTTGTGTTTGGAACAAATATTATAGTAAAATAAAAAGTGTTTCCCCTCTTTTAAGAAACATTTTCATCAAAATTGGACTTCATGCAGCTGAAAAGTTTATGTGTGGCAAAGTATACAGTCCAAGGGACAAAGTGGCAACCTATAGAATGAGAGATTTTTTTTAAAACTCTACATCTGATAGAAGGCTAAAAAACAGTATCAAGAAAACAAATAATTCCATTATAATTGGGATACAGATATAAACAGAGAATTTAAAAGAGGAAACTCAAATAGCTGAAAACACTAAAAATGTTCAACACACTTAGGCATCAGGGAAACGCAAAACAACTATACTTTGAAATTTCATCTTCCAACCATCAGCATGGATAATATCAATTTAACAAAGGTAATTCCTATGCTGATAAAAATGTAGAGTAAAAGGAATACTCATCCATTGCTTGTGGGAATGAAAACTTGTACAGTCACTATGAAAAGTAATGTGACAGCTCCTCAGAAAGAAGGGAACTGATCTATATCAAAATCAAATTCTATACCCCTCCAGGACATATTCCCAAAGCAGGTTTCTTCCAGCCTACTACAATGACACTTGCTCCACCATACTCATGCTGTTCTGTTTATAATAGCCAGAAACTGGAAATAGCCTGGATGTCACTCAACAGAACAATGGATAAAGAAAAGATAGTTCATTAACACAACAGGGTATTACTCAGAAGTTAAAAAAAAAAAAAAAATGAAGTCATGGAATTTGCATTCAAATGGATGGTACTAGGAAAATATTTTGTTGAAGGAGGTATTCCAGACACAGAAAGACAAATATGGTTTATATCTGCTTATATGTGAATATTTACTGTTAAGTAAATGTTAACCAAGCTACAATACATAGGACCACAAAGAATAACTATAGAGTATGAGATAGAGGTGTAGAAGTTGCAGATAGATCTTCTTAGTAGTGGGAAATAGAATAGATAATTATGGTTGAATTGGGGGCCTTGAATGGGAGGGTCAAGTGGCAAGAGATAGGAAAGAGAGGGGTTAATCAGAGAAACAGAGAGAGAGAAAGAGAGAGAGAGACAGAGACAGAGACAGAGACAGAGAGACAGAGAGACTGAGAGAATACTATACATCAAGGGTCATTTGACAAATAGTATAGAAGCCTAATACAGAGAAGTCTTCTAATATATAAACACTTGAGACAATTTAACTGAAATCACCAAATAATAGGAGATAGAGCCCCAACTGGGCATAACTCGTCACAAAATAATGTTAACACTGCTCAGATTAGGTTACATCTAATCAAGTTGTGGTTAAAAGACTTCAGTGAAAATCCCCAAACACCCAACCAATGGACTGAAGCTTGGGATCCCTGTAGTTGAATTAGGGAAAAGCTGGCAGAAACTGAGGAGAGTGGGACCCCATAAGAAGACCAGCCTGGACCCTCAAGATCCCTTAGACACAGAGTCATCAACCAGGCAGCATACAAAAGCTGATATGAGGCCCCAAACACAAATACAGTAGTGAACTGCATGATCTGGCCTGAGTGCGAGAAGATGCACCTAACCCTCAAGAGATTTGAGAACCCAAGGAGTGAGGAGGGCTGGTGTGGTGAGTATGAGGGAAGTCAGGACATCCTCTTGGAGATGAGGGAGGCGGTATGGGATGGGGAGCAGTTAGGGGGTAGACCAGGAGTGGGGTAGTGCCTGGACTGCAAAGGAAGATAAAAGAATAATTTTTTAAAAGCCTCAAACAACCCAGACTGTTATCAAGAATAAGGTTTCTTTTCACAAACTGAGAGAAATGCCCTACTGCTGAAGACAACATTATACTACCCATTTATTGAATGTAGAGCAATGCCTACATACAGTATTCATCCCTATATGCTAGTGTCCTTGGTATAAGAAGGTATTTTGCATTCTACCAGAAGATAAATGAACACTAAGCCAGCCAGGAACCCTTGATCAACAGTGGTGTCTGGACTGCAAGATATGCTGGGGCTATGGTGGCAAAGAGCTTGTGTTAGTAACTAACAAAAATGTTATTTGATTTAAGGCATACTCCTGAAATGGAACCCATCACAGAAACTGTTTGGGTGAACAAGAAATGGAGAGTAGAGAGCCCAAAGTCCTAGGATAAAACAAAATGCTACTTTTCTGGGGGGAAAAAGGAAAAAGGAAAGAGAGAGA
The DNA here is from genome assembly GCF_008632895.1 of Mastomys coucha. Lineage (NCBI taxonomy): Eukaryota > Metazoa > Chordata > Mammalia > Rodentia > Muridae > Mastomys > Mastomys coucha. The sequence continues at coordinate 9,829,859 of NW_022196896.1, forward strand.
GAGAGAGAGAGAGAAAGAGAGAGAGA
>NW_022196896.1:9830136-9899770 GCF_008632895.1 Mastomys coucha
AGAGAGAGAGAGAGAGAGAGAGAGAGAGAAAGAAAAAAGAAAGAAAGAAAGGAAGGAAGGAAGAAAGGAAAAAAGAAGGAAAAATAGTGATAAAATGACTTCTTAGGATATTCTGCTATACCCATAGATCAGTGCCTTGCTGAAGCATCATCAAAGAAGCTTTCTTCTGCAAGAGATGGGAAGAATAGAGACCCATAATCAGACATAAGCAAATACCAAGAGCCTTAGGAACACCTTTCCTAAATGGGAGATCTTTATCAAAACTTGGTTCTCAGGGCTTAGAAAACCTTGTGAACGTGGAGATAGAGAGAACCAGAGGTAATGGTGGACACTCAAAAATAAAACAAGGCCCTTTAAATCATCATGATCAAAGCTCATATGAACTCTCAGAGATTGCAACAGCATATATAGGGCCTGCAATGGTCTGCATCAGGTCTTTCTCTCTGTCTAACTCTCTCTCGTTCTCTCTCTCTTTCTTTCTGTCTGTATAGATATAGCTAGCTAGAGAGAGAGAGATAGAAATGATAAAGACAGATACATATTTTTGGATATATAGATATGCACAGATATAGACATAGATTGAGAAAGATATATAGATACACAGATATACAAAGAAACATGTATGTGTATGTGCATATGGATAGATATAGATATATAGATACATAGAGACATATGCATATAGAGATAGGTAGATAGGTAGATATATAGATGTGATTAGATTTTATATAGATATATAGGTATGTAGATATATGTAATATAGATGGGCAGATATATAAATACACACCCATGTATTATGGCTTCCAGTTTTGTGTTTTTATGAGATTTGTGAATGTGTGAGCAAATGGGTCTGAGGTGTAAGTTTCTGGTTGGTTCATGTGATGCATACTTATATGATCAGGCAAGACCCATGGGAGGACATGTGATGTTTGGAGAGATTATACATTGAACTCAATGAGCAGTGAAGGTGCACTTCAATAGCGAGCTTTTTAAGGCTTCATTGATCTTGTGTCTTGGTCTTCTCTGATCTTGGCTTCCTTGAGAAAGGCAATCATAGAACTTCTTCTAGCTGGTCCTGGTCACTCTCACTGACTCATGCTGCTGACTCATGCTGCTGACTCATGCTGATTTTTCTGAGGCCTGGAGCTTTCTGCTCAATTGTGCCACCTGTGTTGATTCATGTTTGCTATCATGACACCACTGAACTGGACTGCTGGTATCTTGACAAAAGGAGATTGAAATTGCTCCCAAGGAACTACTTCTAAATAGGTCCACAAGCCTTTGTCCTATTTACCATCTTTTCTCCCCTACCTTTGGACACTGGTCTAGAAGCAGGGTTGAAACATTTGAAAACCCTTATTAAAAGCAAGTTTTAAACCATCTAAGCCTACATGAGTCTCTGATTTTTATGTCTTCTCTTGGTCACTTTTTCTTCTTTTTTTGTTTCCTTTGTCCAAAAGTAATATGTTATATTTTATTATTATAAGTTAGAAGCATCTTTGCTTTCTAATGAGAGACAGAAATGAAGTAGATCTGTATGAGAGGGAAAAATTAAAAATTAAAAAAAGATTGCTTTCTTCTCTCTCCCTGGGAGGGAAAGTGGGCTGGGTAGTGGGGGATTTGGGGGGGGGGAGGAGAGGGGAACCTGATCTGGTATTGGGTGAGGAAAAAGGACTGAAACCCCAAGGGCCAGCAGAAAAAAATGAAAACCACAACCTCTGGAGGTAGGAGGTTGGGGGGGACCCTTGAGAATTTACCAGAGACCTCAGAGGTGAGAGACTTTCAGGACTCAAAGGTAGGGATCTTGCACTAGAGTGGGGAGAGTGAACTTGTAGAGCCCATCTCCAACAGAAAAACAGGGCATCAAGTGAGGGATGGGGTTGCCATCCCACAGTCAAAGCTCTGACCCATATTTTTCCTCTTTGAAAGAACTGCAGGGATAGAAATGGAGAGGAGTCTGAGAAAAAGGAGATCCAGGGACATGCCCAAAGTGGGATCCAGCTCAAGGGGATGCCCTAAGGTCTGACAATAATACTGAGTCTATGGAGAGCTCACAAAAATTACCCATCATGACTGCCCTCTGAAAGACCCAACAAGGAGCTGAAGAGTTAAATGCAGATATTTACACCCATCCCATGGACAGAAGCTGCTGATTCCTGTGGTTGAATTAGGGAAAAGCTGGAAGAAGCTGAAGAGAAGGGTAATCCTGTAGAAGGACCAGCATTCTCAATTAACCTGGACCCCCTGATATCACTCAAACACTGAACAACTAAACAAGCAACATATACCAGCTGATAGGAGGCCCCCAACACACATGCAGTAGAGGACTTCGGATCTGTGTTCATTCAAAGATGATGCACCTAACCCTCAAGAGACTGGAGGCCCCAGGGAGTTTAGAAGTCTGATGGGGTGGGGTGGGGGTGGGAGTTGGGGTCATCCTGGAGAAGACAGGTGGACTGGAAGGAAGTATGAGATGTGGACCAGGAGGGGAATAAAATCTAGAGTGTAAATAAATAAATAAAAGATTAAATAAAATGTATTAAAATAAATTTTAAGAAAAGAAGAAAAGAAAAGAAAAAGAAAAGCTTGGCTCCAGGGAAGTTCTTTAATTTTCCTAGAGCTGATCACTGACATAACTGATCTGGATCAGAGAAACATAGAGGACACCAGCATCTTCCATGGACAATGGACAATTGAGCATGTATATCTGTGAATCTTCCTCCTCCTCACACTGTTTCTCATTCAGCCTTTCCCTGAACAACCTACTTCCAAATAACTCCAGATAGTGAATGAGAAATTGAAGACTGGATAGTTATGTGGAAGACTTAGCGTCTAATCAGGAGAACACTTGTCCTAACTAATTGAACGTACATTTCCTATAATGACATATGCCCAATGTTTGAGATGCTTACTACAGGAAGTTTTATTTTATGGTATATTATACAATGTCTTTCTTCAGACACTTAACTTGAGGAATTTCATCCCTCCTGTCCAAGGAAACTGTAAGCATTTTTCCTATATTATTATTCATACTCTCATATGCTATTCTATTTGAGTTTCTCTCTTCCTCACTGTATGGCAGAAAATACACTGTATGGCAGAGACTGTGTTATAGCAGAGCAGACCACAGAAGCCCCAGTAATAGTGCCGTTATATTTGGATATTCATCATCAAGAATTTCAAAACTCAGAAGCAGTATCCAGCTGCTGTTGTGATTAAAACTTTGTCTAGTGCAGCCAGAAGTACAACTCACCATGCTGCAAGCAATTACATGAAGGCCATACAGGAGATCTTTGCAATTCGCAAAATAAAATTTAGAGTCAGAAGTAAATCATGCCAAACAATTTTGAGATAAAACTGACTTAATGAACTATTTTAATTTGAATGTTCTTGATGGGGAGCTGGGTCTATATACCAAACTACCTATTCAGTATACTGAGCCAATGGAAAAAAAAAATCACACAACAATTGCCATATTATTAAGAAAATCTTTATTGTCCTTTTTGTTTCTCTTCCACCCTGTTTCCAGCTTTTAAAAACTACCAGCACAGTTCTTAACATTTGGGAGTTTCTTATACCTTCTTTTCTTTGAATACTTAAACACACTGGAAGACCACTGGATACACTATGAATTAAGGCCGATATTTTTCCCCCCATGGCACAGAGGAAATAGAGTCTGATAAATAAAATTGTAGAGCTAAAATACTATTCCCAGTGTGCCATACCAAGGTGCATCAGATCAGGATGGCTCTAGACTGTTGAGGATAGATTTGGTCACCATGGAAGGTGCTTGTTCAGGTTCTACTTAAATTAACTGTTTCTCTTTTCCATACTCAGCTTAAAGAATTTAGGGCTCGCTGTCCATGATACAGTATCTGAAGAAGAATAATTAGATTAATTATTTGGAAATCTTCTGTATGTAGTATTTTATGACATATCCTCTAAGACTTATTTGAGATGTCTGAAGTATAAATGCTGTATATATTTATGGGTAAAATTTGACAACACATACTGAAATGAATTAACCCTATCATTATTTACATAATGATCATTTTATGTTTTGGTGTGAACAACCATGAAGACCAACTATCTTAGCAACTTTGAAATATCAAATAATTTATAGGTCTGTAGAGATGGATCACCAGATGAGAAAACTGGCTGTTCTTCCAGAGGACTCGGGTTCAAATTCCAGCAAGTATAATACAGTTTACCACTGTGTGTAACTTCATGATCTGCCTCCCTCACTCAGACATGAATACAGACATCAATTCACATAAAATAAAAGTGAGTAAGTTAATAAATATGAAAAATTGCAGATATAAATATTATGCTGCACATGGAATGTAAGACCGTGGTAACTTTCTTCAGCATTTGCAGTGGACATAATCCTCATGATTTCTCTGGGCTTCCATGCTCTACATAAAACTAGCATTTTAAAATAGAGGAAGATTCATAGAAATTTCTCCAACTGAAAAATTTTAAGTAAAATACCATGAGATGATGCTAAACTTTCTCAGAATTTAAATTATTTTGGAAATGTATAGTTACTATTTAAATGGGCTTGCTATGCTACATAGGGAATGTTTAATTTTTGTAATTTCTCCATAAAAACCATTTTTTATTCATATACCAAGCAATTTAATGGACTCCTAAATTTCAATAATCCCGTTTCTTTCTTTTTTGCTTTTTAAAAAAAATGTTTACTGCTATTTCATGCAGTGGTTTTTCTGTAGTTGAACTAGAGATTTAAAGTTGTGCTAATGTATAAAATGCTACTGTAAGCTAAAACAAAAATATTAATACTTAAAAAAATCTTCTCTTAAACTGATGATAATAAAAGACCTAAAATTTATATAGTAAACCATAAAGTATAAAACTGCATATGTTATAAGTTTTTACACTACCAGAACCTAGCCCTGGTTCCCACTGTGTCGTCATGGTCCTCTGGGGCAGAACCTAGACCTGGTTCCACTGTGTCGTCATGGTCCTCTGGGGCAGAACCTAGACCTGGTTCCCACTGTGTCGTCATGGTCCTCTGGGGCAGAACCTAGACCTGGTTCCCACTGTGTCGTCATTGTCCTCTGGGGCAGAACCTAGACCTGGTTCCACTGTGTCGTCATGGTCCTCTGGGGCAGAATTTAGCCCTGGATCCCACTGTGGCGTCATTGTCCTCTGGGGCATGTGGATATCGGGTTCCCATTCTAACACTCTTCAGCTTTTAACTGAAAAACGTATTTGAAATATTTTAATGCACATCACTGTTTTATTATTATAAAATATGCATTGTCACAGTTATTTTGATAAATGCTATCATCTCAATAATTATATTTACTTATTATATTATTCATAAACTTTCTTACTTGGTTGATTATTTGGAATCTGTGATTGCCTTTTGATAATTTACAAGTACTCTGGTACATGCTATAAGCAGTTCAGTTCCCTATCATTTCCACATTTTCAGTGAAGTGTTTCCATGGTGCTAAAAAATCGTAATTACTTTATAATCAAGAAATATATTTTAATGCTATTTCAAACCTCTAGAGCAATGAAACCTTCTAATGTAAAATATTCCCCAGATAATCCATATTATGAAGTATCATCTGCATGTAAGTTATTAATTTCTCTTTATCTCCAACCTCATTTGATTATACTAAATTGAATTTATTATTTATTTTCATAATTATAGTAGATTATTCATAAATTACTTTATTGTAATGTGAAATAGATAAATTGTAATATACATGTGTATATAATATATATTACTAATATGTAAATAATATATAATATTATATATTTTAAAAATAAATATTAAAATGTAAGATCATTATTTAGTATTAGCCAAAAGCAAATATTTTTCTAGAAACATTGAAAACTCATTTTATTTCTAAATTATTAATTTAAGTTAAACAGAAACAAGTACTAAGTGTTTACAAATTAATGCTTTGCCTCCAATATTCTACTGATATATATCATAAGATAGTAATTTTATTCTTGTTAATGTTCAAAATATATTAATTATATTATATTTTACATATAATTCAAAAACACTATATTTTACTTGTCTTTTGAAATACTTCTTAACCTTTGTTTATTGAAATTGGTTATGTGGTTTTTTTTTTAAATATTTGAAAAGTGAAACGTGTCCAGGAAGAAGTTAGACTTGAGAGCAATATCATCTGTATTTGCTATGATGAGAAAATTTCCCTCAAAATGCCATGTATCTGTAGAAATATGTAACTATGCAGCAATAATGTATATTTGTGTGTGTGTGTGTGTATGTGTGTGTAATTGCACAGATAATCTTGCAAATTTACACAACTTATCTTGACCACACTCACTGAATGTGATCCCAAGTTGGAGGCCATGGTCATGGCCATCTAGTCCTAAGAACTTATTGGAATTTCATAGTTCTACAGAAACATGGTGGTCAAATGTTTAGACTAATGCTGTTGCCTCACATTAGGAAGGTGTCAGCCATCAGAATCCCAAAGAAATGATATAAATATCTGAAAAGAGGATTAATGTGTAAATAAACTTATTCTGAGAACACAGGTCAAAACCATGATTAGCATTTGAAATCTTCAACCAGAAAAGGTTTCATAAGGAAAGTCAGCTACATAGAAATGAAAAATAAACCTATGACCAGAACACTATTCTCTATAAAATATATGATAAATGGAATTCTTCCTGATAAATTAAAGCTCTATTTGAAATACTTAAACAGGTTAACAATTAAAAGAAAAAATAATGACAAATTACGGAAAAAATTCAGAAATTCATCATCATTATTGATAGTTTATCAAATGCAAATATTATCTCAGTATAACATAACATAACAGGGATGGTGGGAGGAAGAGAGAGGAAGAAAGACAACATCAGGTGTTGTCAAAGAGTTCTTAAGGCCACCACATCAGAGACTTGAACCACCTTTATGAGGATTAAGAGAGGTTCTCCATCAATTCTCTTGCATGTAAAGTTGTACATTGTATCTGTTACTTTGAGCTGTGAATCATGAATGACATTGTTTTCACATTTCTCACCATGATCAGAGGATCCTCAAATTGCTATAAATAAAGCTTAATAATCCTTGAGATAAAAAGTTGCGCTTGGAGTAGGGTATCAAGTGTCTAAATCTAATTATTTAATTTTTTATGGTTTCAGGTTTTGAAAGTTTTTTTTTTTGTATCCACATCTGAAATTTACATGGTAATAATACCTAAAGAATACTATAACTTTGAGAATTAAAACATATGCAACTTTTCTACAATGCCTGGTACTTGTAAAACTTTGGTTAGTGGAAACATTGTATATTTACTTATGGATTTGTTTATTTGCATGTTGTGCTAGGGATTGAGCCGGACCTTGTTCAGATTTGTCATATGTTCCACCTGAGTTAAACACAGTGCCATTCTAGAACATTTAAATGTAGAAAAGTTATTTATGATGATTGATTTTGGAACAGATTTATGAAGCATGGGACAACTGTGTCTAAAAATCATGTCTATCATTATATAAGTAACAAGAGTTCTGTATTTTCATACTTCTGTAAAAAGATACATCTTTGTGTTAACTGAATAATTAAGTTTCTTTAGAGATATATAAATAGCCCGATACATTGAATGGTCAGCAAAGGAAGTGAAAAAACAATCTCCTTGACCTTGTTCTCAAAGTCTTTTGAATTCCACAGTTTCACAGTAATTTAAGTTAATGGGAGCAGAATAGTGTATTTATTCACTTTATCTATATGGCTATTTGATTATCTTGAAAATATGGAAATATGTCTGATAATGCAACTTCAGACCTTGGAAGAAATAATAAATATTTATTTAAAAATTGATACAATGACAACTTTACACAAAAGATACAAAATCGTAAGAGTCTGCAGTTTCCTTTTCTGGTATGTGTGTTGCTAAACACATCTGTCTTCTCCTTGATACCTCAGTTCATTTTGTGCCACTTTGGAGAGATTGTTTTTATAGAATCAGATGATATGATGACTAACCACAAGAGAACAGTAAAAGGTCAAAGGAAGTAAAGTGTATTTTTTTTTCCAAATAGAAGTAAAAATGGTTTTCCCTTCTGCAATGTCTCACTTTCCAGCATTTTATATCAGGTCGGTCAGAAAACACATCTCATTCACATTGATCATTACAGCACGTGCTGTCAGGATAGGCATAGCTAGCGCTCATAGATAAATCAGCTAGATGCCTGTGAACAAGACAGAACACTCGGAGCTCTCAGTCTGAAGTCCATACATTTATGTCAAGTTAAAGAAAAATTTATAAACAGTAAGTCAGCATTAATATAAAAATACCCAAGCAAAGGCAATAACTCTAGTTCTTGTCTTAGAATTTGAGAGGCCTTGCCTTTTAAAGAAAGTGATTCATCCACAGCACATCCTTTTTGCTTTTGTCCTGGGTATGCAATTGTTATCTCCTCCATTTATACATGATTTTTATTAAATGGCAATTTTAATCATTGTTGGCTGCTAAGTGATCAGTCAATAGAGCACATGACCCTTAGGCATTTTTAAGTGGTTAACTCAAGTGGTTCATGTGTTTTCTCATGTTTTAAAAATATTCTTTTGTACTGTTAATTTGGTGTCTTCTTTTGTCTTTCTTGTAGTCCCTTACATCAATAGAATATTGGGGGATTTAATTAGTTATTTAAAAATCAACTATTTCAACTTTTCCATTTGTACCAAGACCTGGAATTTTCTGCTCTTTAGAAATGGTAATATTAGTATATGAAGCAACAAATAGTTTCCTGACAAGTAAAGATTGCTTAGTTTTTTTCACATTAATTTGTAGAATGTGGAATGATTATTTGAGCAGATATAGTCACAAAATACTAAAATGTCAGGATGAAGTAAATAAAAATGAGTCACTTAAAAACTATAAATTTACACTAATCCTGAGAAATTCAATTCTCTGGAGATGCATATGAAATTCCTGTGATTTTTTTTAAGAGAAATATACTTATGTACTCTAGTTATCTGGATCTTTTTGAAACCAAGGATTAAAATGCAAAACTTTTTTTAGTTCAGAAAATAAAATAGAGCATAATATAAAACAAACAAAATAAATAAAGAAAATATTTAGTTTCTTTATACTTTCATCTTGGAGACATTTATCTTTCAATCAGAAAATGAAGAAGTTATCATAATAATGAATTTAAGTTCAACAAATCAGAAAAGATTAAAAAGCCCTTGGAGAACATAAATTGATTCATCTTTTCAAGTAACTAATTAGGATACTAAGATAATTGCCATTTCAGAATGTCCTCCCTTCCTCTGTATTCCTTGTCCTCCTTAATTATGTCAGTTTTTCTAGAGTTTATCTTGAGGGGCTGTAGCAGCTCTGTGCCTGAATACCTGCCTATCATGTGCTAGGTCCTGGGTTTGGTCTTTCCCAGCATTCAGAAGATCATCCAAGTTATAATTACATGTTTTAGAATATTCCTTCTCCTTTCAATGCTCCATCCATTCCATGACACACTTAGCTTGTGGAATCTATAACCTTAGATTTATTGTTTTTAAAAAAAAAAACTGTCAACCAAATTATGTTACATGAGCTCAAGATTTATTCTTTAATAATTTTAGTATTATTACAAAGATCACAGTGGTAACCTCTTGATGAGTATTTTAGTTGAATTAATCATAAGATGTATTTCATAATGCTTTAAGAAATAACAGACAGTGAAGTGTCCCAATGATACTTTTCTCAAATACTGTCAAATGGTGCTTCTCCATTTCTTTTGGTTCCTCAAAGGTTCATTGTAAAGGCTGAAAGTGCCAGCTGCTGTCCTCTGCCAACAGTGTACAATCCAGACCTTTCCCTTCCTTGTAATAATGATCAGAACAGCATCTGTTCTTTGGACTTATATAATGCTTTACTATGTAATGTATTATTTTAAGAAATTGTTTTCTATTAGAAAAATAATATCTGAAGTTGTCCTACTTTTAGAAGATCAAATGGCTCTACTTTACAAAGCAATAAAATACTTAGTTGGATCTAAAAGTTCCCATGAATAATGAGTACTGGTCTACCCTGACCTCAAATTCTGGTTGAGACAGAACATACTCACCAAATTTTAGGATCATATATATATATAGTATATGAATATATCTATTCAAAATAATACTTAATTTTCACTTTCTTTCTGCATTCCTTCTTCCCCTTCCCCTTCCTTCATTGTTTTTCTTTCATTGAAGTTAGGTTATGAATGATTACCAGAGATGGGAAACATAGAAAAGTGGAGTGATGTTAATCAGAAATACAGAATTGAAATTATATATGATTAGATTCTGGAGACTTCATATCTCCAGATACTCTTATTACAAATTTTATACTAGAAAGTTACTAGCCATGTATGTGCTTATAGTCTCAACACAATCATGAGAACAAAAAGATAGTAAAAGGATATAAGGCAATAAATTATAATGATTAGCTTGAATGAGACACCCAGGAGTGGTACAGCTGGTACCACTATGTCCAGCTTTCTGAGGAACCTCCAGACTGAACATTCCTCCATTGTTGGCTGGTAGATCCACTCTGGAAATCACTCCTGGGCATATACCCAAAAGATACTCCAACATATAACAAGGGCACATGCTCCACTTTGTTCATAGCAGCCTTATTCATAATAGCTAGAAGCTGGAAACAATCCAGATGTCCCTTAGCACAGAATACATGAAATATGGTATATTTACACAGTGGAGTACTACTCAGCTATTAACAACGATGACTTCATGAAATTCACAGGCAAATGGATGGAACTAGAAAATATTATCCTGAGTGAGGTAACACAATCATAAAAGAACACACATGGTATGCTCTCACTGATAAGTGGATATTAGCCCAAAAGCTTGGAATACCTATGATACAATCCATAGAACATATGAAGCTCAAGAAGGAAGACCAAAGTAGGGATGCTTCGGTGTTTCTTAGAAGGGGTAATAAAATACTCACAGGAGGTAGAGTGTGGGAGGGACTTGGGAGGAAGAGAAGAGGGGGATGGGAAAAAAGGAGGGCAAGATCAGGTATGGGAGGAAACAAGGATGATTGAACTGAGGTGTGTACCAATGGGGGATTGTGAACTGGTGGTAGCCACCAGAAAGTCTCAGATGCCAGGAAAGCAAGAGGCTACCAGGACCCAAAGGGGATGAAATCAGCTGAAATACCCAACAAAGGGGAGGGGGATCTCTGTAGAGAACATATCAAAATCTTAGGCAAAGCCCCCGTTAGGGGATGGGGCTACCCATTCATCTCCAAATTTTTTACCCAGAATTGATTCTGTCTAAAGAAAATACATGGGCAAATTGTGGAGCAGAGACTGAAGGAAAGGCCACCCAGAGGCTGCTCCACCTGGGGATCCATCCCATATACAGACACCAAACCCAGTCACTATTGGGGATGCCAAGAAGTGCTTGCTGACAGGAGCAGGATATAGCTGTCCCCTGAGAGGCTCTGGTAGAACCTGATAAGTAGAGATACGGATGCTGGCAGCCAACCATTGGATTGAGCACAGGGACCACAGTGGAGTCATTAGAGAAAGAACTGAAGGAGCTGAACAGGTTTGCAACCCCATAGGAAGAACAACAATGTCAACCAATCATACTCCCTAGAGCTCCCAGGGACTAAACCACCAACCAAAGAGTACACATAGACGAACCCATGGCTCCAGCTGCTTATGTAGCAGAGGATGGCCTTGTTGGACATCAATGGGAGAAGTCCTTGGTCCTGTGAAAGCTCAATGCCTCAGTGAAGGGTAATGGCAGGGTGGTGAGGTGGGAGTAAGTGGTTGGGTTGGTGGATGGTGGAGCACCCTTATAGAAGGAAGGGGAGGGGAGGGGAAAGGGATAGGTGGTTTGTGAAAAGGAAACAAGGAAAAGGGATAACATTTGAAATGTAAATAAATAAAATATCCAATAAAAAATTAGTCAACTGAAGTCAGCGTGCTGTCATTGCCCAGTATTATAGGAATGACGGTCCTTACGCAGATATAGCCTTTGTCCAGGCACATGCTGCCTGGCATGGAATCTGTGGGACTTCCCTGGCTCTGGGCCACAACAGGGGCCTGAGATAAGTTGAAAATCACTTCCTAGGTTAGAACTCATATACTGTGGTCTATGATGCCACCAGAGGCCATGTTGGTGTCTGTGGTCCATGTTTTTGCCCCGGGGCCATGATTAATCCTGAAATCTATGTAGATATAAATTGTCAGTGTTGCTGACTGATGACTTGATGATGTCCTCGGATTTTGCTTCTCGAGAGGGGATTGTGGAGTGTTGGAGTGAGTGGCATGTGTAGCCATTTGATGGATATAAAGAGGCCCAAGTTTTGTATAGCTGCTGAGAACCATGAGTAAGTAGGTATTCCAAATACCGGCAGACGTTGTGTTGATGTCTGTGACATGTATTATTACCACCGTGGGCTATGCTGATGTCTGTTGTCTGGACGGCTGCCTGAATCCTTGTTGAATTGAAACTGCCCGAAGTTTCACGAACCGGGTTCTACTCAGCCAGGAGGGAATAAAGGACCTAAAACAGAGGGTTTGAAATGCAAAAAGAATACATGAAGCCGAGTTGTGTCCCAATCAAGGTTCCACTTTACTGAGAATAAACCACGGTGTTTATAATCACAGGAGAAACTGAAAACAAGTCTCTAGATTACACTACAAAGAAAGTTCAGGTGCCAAAGTCCCCAGGTTCAGAAGATCTTCAGATGGCTAGCTGGCTTACTCAGGCGGTGGGTGTGGTCAGGCAGCTTCTTCAAAGACAAACAGTCAACAGAGAGCATCTGCCTTAGCTCCCAGGTGTTACCCCCAAGCAGAGGCTGCTAGAAGTCCAATGCATGACTGAAGTGAAGAGGGGATGTAACATTGATTATTCTTGGGGCCCGTATGGAGCTGACCTTGCCCTGTGTGTGGTGTTGTGACCCTAGGAAACTGGCTTTGCCCCACAATGGTTGATGTTCAACAATGCAGGGGACTGACAGAGGTATGGGATGACCAACTTAGATACCACCTGATCCCAAGACCCCTGGCTTTGAGTTGGCTCATGCCAACAACTACCCCATCCATGAGCTGCTGAAGTACATGAAGGGACAGGTCCTGTGGAGACCACGGGACCTCCATGTCTCTGGGCAACAGTAAGAAGTCAAAGAGAAGTTTGGGTGAGCATCCTGTATTGATGGTGTAGCAGAGCCAAAGTCCTTGAACCAATTCCAAAATACATTGCAATGAACATTTGCAAATAAAGCTGTTTGGGCAAAAGGGACACATTGCAACTTCCAATGCCAATATGAAAAAAAAAGTGATGAAGAGGTGGGCAAGACTGAGGAGCCAATGAAAGGATCATGGTGAAAGGTGAGACTGTACAGCTGTGACGAGTGTGAGATGCTGTGACAGAGAGGAGCAGGTCCTTGCCCAGGGGGTTTGGTAAGATGGTTTGTTTGCTTGCTTGCTTGCTTCTTTGCTTTGTGAATTTTTAATTTTATTTTTTAATTTTCCTTTGGGTGGTAATAAAGGCGGGATTGAACTTGGAAGGCCTGGAGAATGAATGGGATTAGGTTGCATCATGGGAAATTCCCACCAAAAAACAATAAAAATATTGTGTTAAACAAAGCAAAACAATTATAAATACATATTAACTTAATCATTAAAATACAAAAGAAGATGAACTAAAAGATACAAAGTTATTTACAGTTCCAAGACAGTTTGGACCAGTAATTCTCAACTAAGGGTTCTTTGAGTTGTCCAAACATGGCATGTGAAAATAGACTGTCAGAGAATACAAGAACTTGGTATGCATAATCTTATTACTAACTGTAACATATGTAAACATCTGAGCAACTTTATATAATATTTCAAATATCAAGAGGAGTGCTTCTGATCAATAACTATGTTCCCTCTTGTAATTAAAAGCAGTTGTTAAAATATTATATCTATCTTGGTAGATGTGTGATTACTTTAAAATGATTAATTGATAAGAACTGATAATGTTTATTTGAGCTGTTAATAATATATGTCACTGTATTTCTATAATTGTGTAATTTTATGTGTGAATTTTTTGTTTTTGCTTATGTAGGTGTGTGTAGGTAGGGTCTAAAAATCTCTGGTATGACACCATTTACCTTCTTTTAAGATAAGGTTTCAGTTTCCTGAAGCTCAACAAATAGCCTGATTAGAATGGCCAAAGAATTCCAGGCATAGAGCTGCCTTTCTTTTTCCAAGGCTAGGATTACAATTGTATGATTGTGCTTACCTTTCTTAAAATGTAAGTTCCAGTAATGTAATAGAGGGCTTTTGCTTGTAAAGCAAGAACTTTACCACCTGACCTCTCTCTCTGGCACCAAATGAAGGCAATTCTTTAAGTATTGATTTTCTACATCTCATATGTGGATTCCTTTTACCCTCTTATATGAGCCTTTAGAAGGGATTCATACTTTCTGTTTTTTCATGGAAATAACAGGTTAATACAAGATAACACAGCAGAGAGGAACCAGAGCAGGACCTCTGAAAGGCCAGTCCCATTATTATTTAAATCCTTACACATCCACAGGAATTGAAACTTTCTGCACCAACCATAACACTCTTTGCATTCCTCAACTCTTGACTCAAAGGTAACTTTAGTTTTTGCTTTGGTCTAGCTTTTACAAAAAAGTCAAGTGTTCTTGTCTGTCACACAGGTGCAAAGATTTTGTTCAACAAATAACTATCTCCTAGCATTAATTTCCCAATATTGTGGTGACTCCAGACCTGAAAACTACTTAATTGCTACTTCCTGACTATATTCTTGCTATGTTATGAATTGTAATGTAAATATATCATATGCAGTATATGTGATGTGCAACTCACATCATCGGGTTATGACCCACAGTTTGAGAATCCCTGGACTAAAGTTATGGCAGACATATTTGTCAACTTCACTTGACTGGAATTAGAATCACCATTACAAGATGCTTCTGGATGTATCTATGAGAGTATTTATAGAAATATTTAATCCATTCAGAATTCGGCATAAATATCAGTACTGCCACATGGTACCATATTGAACAAGAGAAAAAAGGGACACAGGTATCAGGATTTTATCATTCTCTGCTATAGAAGTAACATGATCAGTCACTCATGCTCCTGCTATAATGATTTCCTGTCATGTTATTCTCAGTCAAAAAACCGAAATCAACTCTTCCTTTGTCAGGTATTTTATTCTAACAAAAATAATGCATCTAATCTTATTATTTCCAGAATAATATCAAATTTGATTCTTGATTGAGTGCTTTTCACATTTTACTATTTATTTTCAATAGTGAAAGCTATTTGTGAAAAAGAGTGGAAATTTCACTGTACTCTGTGGTTTCCCCAGAGTGTATTTAAGTGCTTCTTCAAAGTGATGCATTTTTGGATAATTTGACTTCTGTGACATATTTTTCAAAGGTAACAAAGTAGATCTGGTATTTTCATACTATTATATGTAAATTGATAAGTATACTTACCTTATTTAGAATTTTAGTTTCTTATTCAGGACCTATTAAGGATTCTATACCATGTGTAAAACATAGATGAACATTTTTTCTTACCAAAAAGTT
Organism: Mastomys coucha; assembly: GCF_008632895.1. Lineage (NCBI taxonomy): Eukaryota > Metazoa > Chordata > Mammalia > Rodentia > Muridae > Mastomys > Mastomys coucha. The sequence continues at coordinate 9,845,724 of NW_022196896.1, forward strand.
TGTAGTTCAATAAATACACAAGCTAAATGAATATGGATTAAGAAACTCATAGAAGAGTCTGTGGATGTATAATAGCAGCTTGAACCCAGGCTTCTCTATTGATCACAAAAATGGATATAGTATCAACAAGCTGAGAGGTATCTACAACTACACAGTGACATGTCTTTTACCTCAGTCTAGTATTTTTCAATGAACAAAGATAGCCTTCTTATTAAATCTGTAAATATATAAACAGGTTGGCAGAGCTGAAACATCAGAATTTACATTTAAAGTAAATCAAAATCTAATAGATACAAAAAACAGAGAATAAGGGAAACATGTGCTCATATGAAAAGAATTATTTCTATATGAATAGTAAGAAAAGTGACTGCCAATATGCATGTTCACATGAAATATAACTCAGTAGTCTCATGTGCTATGCAGCTGATTTAAAAAGTTTAGAAAGTCATTATATAATTAATAGTAGCCTTTAGGAGAGTAAGAGATATGCTATTGTTGAAATTGAAGAGAGTCAAGATTCTTAATTTTTGACTTTTCATTTGGGAGCAATAATTGGAAATACAAGAGTATGCTAAAGAGGCCATAAGGAAGAAAAGGTAAAATAATACCATAAATAAGACTAATTAAATAACAGAATTCATTTCCGAGGAGGTAAGCTATGAGATATAACGCCTTCTTTAGAAAGACTGTTTTACATATACTTATATAAAATTACATTATTTGCAAATGTTATAATTCATAAAAAACTACAGTAATTGTGAGAAAGGTACACATCATAAACATGTGAGGATAACATTTATTAGAGAAAGATATGCCCTACAATAAAGCATTCCCCATTATTGATAACTATCTGGCTAGAAAAGGTTTTAGAAGATAGTTTTCAGTGAAGGAAATATCATTAAATGCAAAATGAGAATACACAACCACTTAAAAATGAAGCTATAATTCCCCCAAACCATAAAAGTTTTGTCTGTAAATTTTACAGGTGACCTTCCTGTAAAATGTCATGGCTAAATGGCAACTACAAACCAACATGGTGGTCATAATCCAGAGAATAAGCGTTGCAAGTTATGGTGAGGTACACATATAATATGTGTATGGGGGGCACTCATCAAGCCTACAGTTTAATACTTCATGCATTAGACCTCATGGACAAAATTTTTAATAGTCAAGAAAAAACTCTCAAGCATATTGTGTTCTAAATTTTAAACCTGGGAACTATAATAATTAAAATGAGCTCTAAAATGTTTATGCAATACATAGCCATAACGGCAAGCTCTGAAGTCTGGTATGTAGGCCTTTTTCTGACATTTCAAATGTTCAACAATTTCAACAAAACCAGTCTGGATAGTTGCATGTTTCAGCTGTAAACTGCTTCCCCAGGCTAGGACTCACTCTTTCTAATGCATATTCCTTCTGATGTAATCAAGGGGTCTAGAAAGACAACAGTGACTTGCAGAACTATGAGAATGGCTTCCATCAGCTTGCTGCTAAATGAGTCACTACCTAACCAACCGAGCTTTCAGCATATAAAACAATCTCTGCTATCTTTCCTTCTCTGGGTAGAGTTAGGTTCGCTTGCTTTTAGTTAGTGTATTTGCTTTCTGAAACTGTTTGATTCTTTGTTCAGACAGGACCTCCTCTCTTGGGGGAATTTCTAGGGTAGATGGTCTCTACCTTTTATCTCTCTGCAACACCAAAGAGGCTTTATCCTGGTCTCTCTTCATCCTGTTATGAGGGGATCATAACTTTTCACAGCTACTTACCAGAAAGACTGTACTCAGGGATTCTTCTGTTTTGCTTTCCAAGAATTGAAGAAATCTGAAATTCACAGACAAAAAAAAAAATGGCCTTTCATCCCAGCTTTGCTTTTTAGCATTTGCTGGCTCAAAATAAATAAAACTCAAAGCCCAGCAAGGCAACCTGAGCGACTGGAGGGCGGCCTGGCCTTATCGGAAAGAGTCCAGAATGCATTTCCTGATGATCGCGTGGCTTTTCAATTCCCCACCTGCCTCTTAGGACATGTGTGAAATACATTTTGCTTCTTCTCTCTCCGGTTTTAGCATTTTCCCATTTCTCATTTTTAAGCTCATAGAATTTTAAAGTAGCCAATCCTTTTCCTTAATGAATATTTTAAAATAATTTGAATATTCAAAATATAGGAAAATAGTTCAAAGAAAAGTTTTTAACATAAAAACAAGAACATGTTTTGCAGATTTCACACTTGTTCCTTTTTTTCCTTGCTTTAGTCTAAAATGACTTTTGGGTTTAGACATAAACCTAGCTACCAGCTGTCCAGATCTCTTTTTCTAAATTCTCTGAATTGAATTGTTATTTAGTGTCATGAGGCTAACTTCTGATAATATTTAGAATTATGCAAGCTATTTTAAAAATATTTTAAAGAAGATTTAAGGTTGGTTTACATTGTAAACATTTACTATGGAAACGCCCTAAACTTAATAACTAATTTGCCATATTGGTATAAGCATAAATGAAAGACAGAAACCAGGGGATAATTTTGGCACTGGAAAATTAATATCGGAAATTTTTGAGATGTGCAAGGGATTCAGAAGAAAGCTAGTACATGGTACTTCATTTGCTTTCCTGCTTTCAAGGTTGATATTTCATTGTCTTCTGGGAATTTTCACTTTAGAAATATTTCCATCATGTTCAGATACCAATAGTTTTATGTACTCATTTTTTTTAACGTAAATAATGTTTAATGTTTTTATTCTGGGAGTCTGGAAGTATGAGATGTCTCAGGCAGTGAGTAAGTACGGGAGCAGTGTCTGTGAAAATCCTGACCTTTGACTTGTTAATGGACTTTGCAGATAGATGATCTTTCATGTGTATTAACTGTTGGCTACGTGAAGAATAAGATTGTGTGGTTGACTTAAGAGGAACTCTAGCATACTCGGTTACTAGAATAAACTAACGAGAACTCTGACACTTACCAAGGGCTAGAGACAAAGTACTGACTTTGAAGGGAGTCCCATTGCAAAGGCCAGCTACAAACTTACCAAACAAGATATGACTACACTCAATTCAGTTGGGTAGCTCAAGTTCAATCTAATAAAAGTCATGGGACTGACCTAGAACAGTCTCTAAGATGGGAGCCTAGTCCAGTCAACAATGGAGAGTTAGAGCCACCACCTGGAGGCTTGGAGCTCTTCTTAGTCACGGTGAAGGTAGAGAGAGATGAACCCTCAGAGGCCCAGACTGGCTGCAACTGGCGGGCCCCCAGCACAGGATTGCAGCACGTGGACTATGGGCATGATTGTTGGGCTGAGATCACTGTTGACAGAGAAGATCCTTGAGAAGGTGATACTGGAACAGGGCATTCTGGGGTTTACAGCTAGTGAAAATGCCCACCCACATCTACCACCACCCTACTGACCTCCATACAGTGCTGGATTTCTGTGAGTCAGGAGTAAAGGCAAGACAGAAAAAGCATTTTGGATGTAGGAAAATCGACCCCTCTTCATCCTCTAATACCCTCTCCAGCTCCCTCTACTGGCCAAGTCAGTATTATTTGATACATAGGAACAAAATTCTAAATAAACTCTTTTAACCATTTTGAACAGCCAAGGTTTAAATCAAATTAAGCCATACAGTATTGTATGTATATCTCAAAAAAGACAAATTAACATATTTTTACTTTTTTCTTTTAAGATCACATCTACGACTTGGCATCTAATGTCACCACAGCCCTTCTTTTGTTCCCATAGAGTAGCTATTAATTGTCCATTATTAAAGCAAATAACACTGTACGGTATTGACGGAAGTAACTTTCTAACTAAAATATTCAAGAAGTCCTTAGCCCCATCGTGCTTAAATGCTTAGAGTAAATTGGGTTTAAGAAATATACCAATAGGATTATAAAAATGACCCTTCAATTTTTATCTGTATTTTGCTCGTTTGTAGCTTTAGTCGAGTAGATCATTGCATTTGGATTTAAATATTTTTCTCCCTTCCTTCTACAGGCTACTTTGAACTTTTAAATCCAAAAGTATATTATTGAATTTTTAAAATACGATTTTAATTAAAATAAAATTATGTCATTCCGACCCACTTTCTTCCTCTCTTTCTGTGCCCCATCCTTGCTTTGAACTTAATTGCTCCTTTCACATGTGCTCGTGTGTGTGTGTGTGTGTGTGTGTGTGTGTGTTTATGCGCCCGCGCGTGTGCGCCCTCACGTACTCCCAATCCATAACCAGCTCAGCTTTTTTTTGTGTGTGTGTGTGTATATGGTCTCAGGTCTGCCTACTCTTCATATAGAAACCATTAATGGAATGCGGCTCCTTCTCCAAGCATTTATTAGCTGCCCACATCTCTTTATGTAAGAATGGAACCTTAAAAAATTTAACTGTTTCCATGTGAATATGTCTTTTGATATTGTCCTTCAAGCTTTTTTTATGCTGTCACTTCTAGGACAGTTTGCTTTACCACTGATTTCCAGCTATCTTGTATCTTGCAATCTTTCTCTCCTCTCTGCTCAGATGTTCCGTGAGCTGGAGGCATAGGAACTGTGATGTAGATTATGTGGTGAGTGTGGATTCCTTCTGATTTGCATGGTATGTATCTGTAGTTTTCTGGGGTTGCTTTTACTTGCCGTAAAGAAAGGCATCTTTGATGAGACGTGGTAGCTATCTGAGGTATGAGGATAAGTTTAGAAGGTAGTAATGAATTTTGTTGATCTAGCAACTTGGATATAGCAGATTATTAAAGGACCATGACCTCATTTGCCCCAGGAAGTTGGCTACATTTCTTTTTTTTTTTTAAACCACGAAAATATTTCCAGTTATTAGGTTGATAAATTTGTTTCTTAACAAAACTTAAATTTTGAACTTAAATTACTCTGTTCAACCCAATATCCCCTGAAATAATGCCATACATGTATTTGTGTCAAATCCGATCATGAAGCCTTGATTTGTATAATGGGAAAGAAATTATTTTCACTTTCCGTACCATGAAAATAGATCAATTTTCTCATTAGCTATTTCCATCAGCTCTGATTACTTTATGCTTATGTTTTTACGCCATGTTGTTTCCTAGCCAAATTTGCCCTTATTTGCTGTTTGAATACATTGAGCATTTCAGGAGATTTTTAACTTTGTTGACAATTGAACCATGTAAATCAGTAAAAAGGAGGTTTCATGTTTTTTTAATTTCCTTTGTTATTGAATGTTTATGTTCAAGCCTGAGTACCTTGTACAGCTCTTAGTAGATTCCTGTGTATTCTCCTTGCCATGTTTTTTGCAATTAGAGTGTGAAGAAAAAGGAATAAAGAGATGAGTTGAAAGTGAAAAACAATAGAAATTGAAGAGGAACTAGAGGAGTAACTCATTTCAAGAGAAAACTTTGGATTAAAAACTCTTGAAGAGGTCTGGGCCAGCTGGTGCCCTGAGCAGACCTTCTGCACAAACTCCACAGCCACTCCCAAAACACCCAGAGGAAGCTCCACTCCCAGGCGCTCTAACATGTCCAGGATCACAGGATCACAGGATCACAGAATCACAGGATCACAGAGGCAGCTTGATTCTGAGGAGTTCTGACACAATCAGGATCACAAGAAGGACAGGCTCCAGACATATTTAGCAAGGGCAGGTAGCACCAGAGGTAACCAGATGGTGCGGGGCAAGCATAAGAATATAAGCCACAAAAACCAAGGTTACTTGGCACTATCAGAACCCAATACTCCCTCCAGAGAAAGTCCTGGACACACCATCACACCAGAAAAGCAAGATTCAGATATAAAATCAATTCTCATGATGATGATACTTTAAGAAAACATAAAAAGCACCCTCAAAGAAATACAAGAGAACACGAGTAAACAGCTAGAAGCTCTTAAAGAGGAAACACAAAAATCCCTTAAAGAACTACAGGAAAACACAATCAAACAGGTGAAGGAAATGAGCAAAACCATCCAGAATCTAAAAATGGAAATAGAAAAAATAAAGAAATCAGAAAGAGAGACAGCCTTGGAGATAGAAAACCTAAGAAAGAAATCAGGAGTCATAGATGCAAGCATCACCAATACAAAGAAGAGATTGAAGAGAGAATCTCAGGGGCAGAAGACACCATAGAAAACATTGACACAATAGTCAAAGAAAATGCAAAAAGCAAAAAGCTCCTAACCCAGAACATCCAGGAAATCTAGGACACAATGAGAAGACCAAACCTAGGGATAATAGGCATAGAAGAGAGTGAAGATTCCTGAGGTAATGGACCAGTAAATATCTTCAAAAAAAGTATAAAAGAAAACTTCTCTAACCTAATGAAAGAGATGCCCATGAACATACAAGAAGACTACAGAACTCCAAATAGACTGGACCAGAGAAGAAATTCCTACTGTCACATAATAATAAAAACACCAAAAACAATAAACAAAGAAAGAATTTTAAAAGCATTACGGGAAAAAGGTCAAGAAAAATATAAAGCCAGACCTATCAAAACTACACCAGACTTCTCACCTGAGACTATGAAAGCTATAAGATCCTGTGAAGATGTCATACAGACCCTACAAGAACACCAATGCCAGCCTAGGCTACTATACCCAACAAAGCTTTCAATTACCATAGATGAAGACAACAAGATATTCCATGACAAAACAAAATTTACCCAATATCTTTCCACAAATCCAGCCCTACAAAGGATAATAGATAGAAAACATCGACATAATAAGCAAAACCACACCTTTCTTCTTCATAGAAGAAGAAAGAAAGTAATCTTTAAGCAAACCCACATAAACCTAATTCTACTTCTAACAACAAAATCAACAGGAACTAACAATTACTTTTTCTTAATATAAAAATTAATATTACCAGCATATCCTAATCAATTGAAATCCAAAACTATGAGGAATTAGAAATTTGTTGACTGTCATCCAATGGTACCTCTAATTTGGTAATTGGAGAAATAGGTCCAATATTGTACAATTCATATTCACATACTGCTTGTTTGTATGTGACAGTATCTTGCTTTGTACAACATGAGGGTCTTGAAATCTTGCTTCTCCTATCTCAGCCTCTCTATTGGTAGTATTGTTTATTTCATGTTTTTACATTATACTATGGTTTTCAGAACAGCTTAAAAATTTCAAAAGTATTTATATACTCAAAAGAAATGTAGACAATTAAATTGGGAGGGGGCTTGTAAGAGAACAACAGAGAGTGAGACTAAATACTTTGCTTGACCTTTGTAACTCTTGTATCAAGTTTGAAGAAGAAGACTTTATAAGTTACTCTTTCTCTGAGATGAATACTTTTCCAAATTATCACAGCCAGTAAACGAGATTCTTACCCTCACCTAATATCTGTGCCACCCTCCAAGCAGAACCATTGTTCATTGAAACAGTTGGTGAATGACTTTATGGACAGACCATGTTAATACAAACACCATTTCTTAAATGAGTGTAACCTGTTCTTTGTGGGCTGAGAATAAAGTCACTCACTCAAGTCAAATAGCTTTGACTATAGCAGGAAGTCTCTATCCAAAGATCATGCCTACAATTCAGTTTTTCACTCAGCAGAACTGTCAACTCTCAGCTTAGCTATGATGGAGGTAAAAATCCTTTGGTGATGTGAGGTTATTGCCTTATTGCAATGAAATCCAATGTCTAAAAATTGTTCTCATTTTGGGCTTGTACCACAGTAAGAGCCAAGATTTTAAGCTTTATTAAATATAAAACAAAAACTTTATAAAACAAAAACAAAGACTTTATATATTTATTTTCATTTAAAAAATACTAGTAGTGATATATTATTTTGAAATATATAGTTAATATATTTGGAGTTATCTAACATTTATATTGAGAAAAACATTTTATTTTCAGTATTGCTGTAGACAAGCATCTACATAAGACTGATAATTGATTATTGTTTTATATCAAACAACTTGTATAATACTCATTTCTACTGTTATAGTATTTTATAAATTTTAAAGAATATGACAAAAAAAAGTATTGTAGGTATTGAAGGGAAAGAATGTGATTTAATTCTATTTACTTAAAATATGTCTTAAATGTTAACAAATCCAGATAAATTGAAATCATGACACTTTTCTCATCATAATGCAATAAAACTTAAAGAAAAAGTTTTGAAGAGGCCTTATGCTCTCTAACAAAAGATTTATAAGGGAGTAAATAGCAAAAAAAAAAAAACTCATAAAGTTTTTGTAGTGCTATGTGTTTGATGCACAAATAAATGTTTCAATTAGAAATTTGTGTGTTTACAAAGGGGACTGTGATGTGTGTGAGATATTGTGGCAAGTGAAGACAAATGTTCTATAAAATGAGCAGTATTTGGAAGATGTGTTACAAAGGGGCTTTCTGGTATTTGACATAATTCCGTAAATGCCAGACTCTAACATATGTTAAATAACCAAGCACCGAGTACTTATTCAAAGCATATTTTAATAAAATGGTTTAATATCCTCTAAAGAAACAATCAATTAATTTTCCTTGATGAGAAAAAGATATTAACATTATGAAAAATGAGGAGTATATTGAGCCCCTTCTGTATATTTTGATTCCTGCCAAATATTGTACTCAGCTCAGAAGAAAATACCTCTCACTTTCATGTATTTTGATATAATGACAAACATATAGCATGTACCTAATATTATTTTTCAGGTATCTATCTGCATGTACAGAATTTTTATAACACACAGACTCTCAAAATAATTCTCATTTCATGTATGAAATTATATAACTCCTATAATGAGAGATCTCAATGTTTTGCTCTAATATAATTCTTGAGTTTCACAGTAGTGTGGCTAGGAGTGTGATAAGTCCATGAAGTCTTTGCTTATGATATTTTCTATCTTTGGGCAAGTACAACCTGAAATGTAAAGGAGTGAAGCAGGGGGAGGGGTATGGGATAGAAGATTTGCAGAGGGGAAATCAGAAGGGGGATAACATTTGAAATGTAAATAAATAAAATATCTAATTAAAAAAAGACAAAAAGATAATTTTGACACAAGGAAATTGATATGAGAAATTCTTGAGATGTGCAAGTCATTTAGAAGAAAGCTAGTACATTGTACTTCAACTGCTTTCCTGCTTTCAAGGTTGATATTTGGTTGGCCTCTGGGATTTTAACTTTAGAAATATTTGCATCATACAAAGATACCAATAGTTTTATGTACTTAGATTTTTTTTGTGTAAATAATATGCTTAATGCTTTTCTTCTGTGGTATCTGGAAGTATGAGACATGCTGGGCAGTGAGCACCTATAGTAAAGAAATGCATTAAGTAACAAAGAGCTCTATTGTTTCTACTTTAGCTTCATCCTGTATTTTCAGTCCAGAATGTTCTATTTTCCCAAAGCCTCATTGAAAGAAATGAATCTAATCTGGACTGCTTCCCATGAACTGGCCATTATGAGTCAGACACTGCTGTTGAATGGCATATTGAATTTTAATACATTTAGATCAAGGCTCAAATATGGCTTGGACAAGATAAAATTCCTACCCAATGTTAATAATTAATTTTGTGTTTGAATAAGCTCCAAATGATGATGCTTTCATAATGTCTCATTTGTCTCTTCACTGAAAGAAGATAGCTGGGTAGTCTATAGTACTGAGTTTACTGTTAGCAGTAGAATTCAAAGCATACCTAAGGCACTAAGAAGTATTTTAACTTTACAAGAATTAGAGAGTTTTATTTACAGCCATCATGTCTACTGTCACTCACATAAAAACCACTAAAAAGAGAAATAGCACTCTGATATTGATAGATATTGATATTGATGCTGGGGAACAAGTGACAATCAAATTGCTGTTTTAAAATGGAGACATGTGTCAACACTGTCCACAAGACAATTTTCTCACATGTGAAGTCTCCAATGCAAAGCTCCTCTGTGGAATTGAAGATATTTTACTTCTTCCAAGGCCTTCCCTTTTTCTTGTTCACTTCAAAGAATCTATGTATATATTTACTTCTGATGACTTATAAGTGACAATAATATTAAAAAAAAACAATGTGAGGAATAAATATTTTCTTTCTTTTTGAGTTTCAACACTTTTTTAAGATGTGATTTGGAATAGAAAATATTTGGAAGATAATACATGTGGCCCTTATTTTCTAGACCACAGGTTAATGAAAAATGTGCAAATCCATCATATGGTCACAATGGCACTAGGATACATGGCTATTCTCTCATAGACTTCAAGGAAGAAAACTCTGTGCCAAATAAATGTAGAATTAGCAACTATGGATAAACAATGTTTGTCATGTGGTAGACTTCTCTGATAAAGATGAAAACAGTCATGGCAAACTAACACTCACAAACAAGAAAGTACTGTACAACATTGAACAATAAGGAACTTGATGTTCTAGGTTACTCTCTATTGATTTGATAAGAATCATGACCAAAACCAATCTGAGAATGAAAGTGTTTATTTTATCAGCTAGTTTAAATTGTATCATGAAAGGAAGTTGGGGCAGGACCTTGGAGGTAGAAACTGAAGCAGAGGCCTTGAAGGAACATCCTTACTGGCTTGTATGTCATGATTTACTAAGTCTGCATGTTTATACTATGTGCATCAATTAATTTATTAATCAATTAATCAATCTGTCAGTCAGTCATTCAATCAATCAGTCAAGAAAATACCCTAGAGATTTGTCAATCTGATGGAGACATTTTTCTCAAATGAAGCTCCCTTTTCAAGATAACACTCCTCTGTGTCAATTTGACAAAACAGAAAACAAAAACCAAAACGAAAAGAGCAAAATTGACCCTTGTTAATGTGGTACACTACACATTGTTATTGATTCATTGCATGGGTAACTTGTAGGTTCAGGATAGCTAATTTCTACACTTGCAGTTGTCCATAGTGGTCATCTCATCATCTTGTTGTCTTCAATATTGTCTCCACAGGCAGCACCTTCATCCATGACCTCCTAGATCCTTTTCAGGGATCTTGAATCTACTACTTATTGCCAAAATGTAGTTTCTTTCTATGATGCATTTCTTTTGATGTCTTCACTGTAATTGAGGACACAAATTTAACTACTTCACCTAGTAAGCTTCAACTACTCTCACATATCTCCCTCAATCTATATTTTCTCATGCTACCAAGACCAGTAACACTGCCAATCTCTTACACGTTAATAATTTAAGCTGCCAGTGTAGCTGTACAGGTTACCATCAAGAAATGTCAGGACAGGTACTCAAGGCAAGAACCTGGAGTCACGGACTGAAACAGAGGCTATGGAAGAATGCTACTTACTGATTTACTCATTCATAGCTTGCTCAGTCTCATTTCCTGTACACAGAACTACCTTCCCAGAGGTAGTTCTTTCTCAGTGAGTTAGACCCTTCACCATCTATGGTTAACCAAAAAAAAGCTTCCACAGACCTGTCTATAGGCTAATTGGATGGACAAAAACTTAATTGACGTTCCCTCTTCCTAAATGATCTTGCTTTGTGTTGACTGAAAAACTGTTTGGGCACTTGGAACCTCCTAGTAATGTTTTTGGAGAGTAAAATAAAATACCTATTTTTAATTCTTTTTATTAATTGGAACCAGAAAATAAGTATGTTTAAAATATTCTTCAATTTATGTGAAGTGAATGTCTAATATCAGACACAAAGCTCTGTTCAGTGAATGTTTAGAAAAATTAATTCTTAGGACTTATAGGCATCCTCTTACTATTATTATTGTTGTTGTTTTAAAAATACATTTCCAGTCATATTGCTTGACCTGGATTCTTTTTCTTCCACTATGGTAGAACTTTTTTTTTTGAATGGCACTTTAAAAGAGAAGAATCTTTCATCAATATATTTGCACTCTTGTTTTCTCTTTAGATATTACTATGTAGTGGGCACATGTTTTCTTCTGCAGATTACAGCATATTCTGTAGGAGAATTTTAATCTAACAACATGCCTACACTCACCAAGGGGTTATATCCTAGGCCTCCAGTCTATTTGATCCTGCTGGAATACAGACCTACCCATAGTAATCCCTCTGGTTGAATATAGAACCACCATTAGTACACATATTTAATCACAAACAAAGAGGCAGACAAAGTAATTAAATCACAGGAAAGGTTTAACAGAATGATCAGAAATAGGATAGGCCTGACTCTCCCAACAATAGACACCAGAGAGAGGCTACTTAAGAGCAGTACTGGGAGAGAGTGGAGAGAGTTCAGCTGAGTTCAATGAAGTTCAGTTGAATGCAGTTATGTTCAGTTGAGTTTGTGCATTTCTGCTTTGTTCCTGCAGTTCATGGAATTCAGAGGCAGAGTTTTTCCAAGCAGAACAAATCAGTCAGTAGCAAAGAGTAGCCAATTTGAGTCAGTCAGCTTAGAGAAAAGTTTGAGCCACAACAGCTGAGTTGAGCCAGTAAGCCAGACTTCAAAAAGAGTTAAAATGGTGAATTTTTTGAGGTGTAAGTCTCAGTCTCAAAGGTTGAAACATTCTAGGCTTAGGTTAGAAGGCAGGGGCTTGAAGCTGAAGCTTTCAACATCCAGGCTTGCTGAAGACTAGTTTGTACAGAGGCTAGAAACTTCCAAGCCTAGTCATAGAGATAATTACTTAGAAACACCGAGGATTCAGCAAATGGTATCTATTCATAAAGCTTGAGTATGGATCTCAACTCATCCCATCATTGGAGGAAATAAAAGCCACATTTACAATATTCTATAGAAGCAATGTTTGTAAAGAAAGAAAAGAGGTATAAATTGTGCCCATTTATGAGTGTTCTTGTTTTAAGGCCCACGTTTTGGCAAGCATGATTGCTTAACAGGACAACATACTGTCTTTGATCTATTCTTTATCATTGTGGTAGCAGTAAGCTGACCTCCACGTGGCTTATTAATCTTGTCAAGTTTCAAAGGTTTTACAACGTTTGAAAAACTACCATTTCAATGGTACCTTTTTGACCAATAAAATGCTTGACTAACTTCTCTTTTATCTAACTTAATCCTTAAAAGTTAAAAATTATAACTATTTACAAGTTATAATTATATACAAATTATATATATACAAATAATTTAAATGATATAACATAACTATATTATATTTATATTTATAAATTTATATTTATATTATATGTTATAAATTATATAATTTAAATGATATAATATCTTCAGTAAATAACCTTGGACCTGATATGATATGAGGTCTGTAAGAATGGTTTGAGAAGTGTTGTCTTATACTCTTGTCACATGTTACTCCATATTCAATAGTCATAGAAAATACTCTTGAGTTTGGATATGGAGATGAAAGCATGAGGGATATTAGCAGTTTATAGATAAGTAAATATTTTATATATTCTATAAGTTTTAAGTCAACAACTAAATCTATCAACAAATATATTTTTATCATAACCTTATTGAGAATTAATTTTGTTATTTAAAACTTCCTATTGGTGAATATATAAATATAGAAAATCACAACTAAGTCAGAAGTTGGAAAAGACAAACATTTTAAGATGACTATTCACTGAAATGCTAAAAGAATGGTTGTGTGCCTGTCAGTTTTCTCAGTTGCCTCAAACTGGTAATTTGGATTCACTTCATTATAATCACTGAATTATCTGAGCAGAGACTAGAGAGAGGAAGGAAGAGCCAGAGAGAAAATGCATTAACACTTAAATGATGGACTTGCTCTCATAATTCTGTTCAACCTATCTCAAAGAAATGCACCTTGCAGATGACAGTACATGGTGAGTTCTACTCAGAAAGAAAAAATGTACAAGCTGTGGATTCTTCCAGGAGCTCTCTGGAACTCAAAGGAAAAATTCTGAAGGTGTAAAGTAACATTTCTCCCTTTTCTTTCTAGAGTTATTTCTTATATTTTCAATCAAAGATATTTTCTAAACCAATGATTTCTGTCATTTTACTTGGCTTTTTAGGATAATAAAATTAACAAAGTTTCAGTAAACAATTTGGATTGTCTATATTTATATCTTGGTTAGTGAGAAAGTCATACATCTAAAGTACTTTTCTATTTTGTATATGAGAATCTAATTTTTAAAATAATTTGATTATGTCTTAGTCTGACCTGCTCAGAGACAACCTGGCATTCAAAGAATACTGCCCTGCTACTACATATCTTTGACATATTTGTCAGTGGAACAGACAAGAGTTGTGTGGTATAAAATTTCAGTGATGCCATTGTAGCACTAGTTTGTGAATTTGTGTGAACCTTTAAGAAAATTAAATAAACAACAGTCTTACGGGAAGGTGTTTAATTATACATTCCATGTGGACCGTATGTTTAGCTCTTTCATCAGAGCAGCGATTTCAGATTTTACTAATTTCTCTACCTTGAATTTTCATAGGTTGTGCATATTTTTCCAGTACTAAATATTCATAAATGCAGGCATCTCATACATAACACTTCTCTGAGAAAATCTATATCAATATTGAACCTTAAAACCTTTACAGTCCCAACTTTAGTTATCTTTTTTTTAAAGATCTATTTATTTATTTTACATATATGAGTAACACTGTAGCTGTACAGATAGTTGTGAGCCTTCATCTGGTTGTTGGGAATTGTTGGGGATGCTGCTCTCTCTGGCCCAAAGATTTATTTATTATTATAAATAAGTACACTGTAGCTTCAGGGGTCAGATCTCATTACAGGTGGTTGTGAGCCACCATGTGGTTGCTGGGATTTGAACTCACAACCTTTGGAAGAGCAGTCGGTGCTTTTATACACTGAGCCATCTCACCAGCCCTAGTTATCTTTTTATATGCATCTCCACTCTTGTGTTTATCATCCTTAGCTGGTAAATATCCCCAATCATTTCAGCTTGGAAGATTGCAACACTAGCATAAAGGTGTCAACATATTTGGAATTTTTTCACCCCATCTCCTTGAGCTATAACTATCTTCATATAGTGTCTCCACAGGAATTAGAAAATTAGTGTACATATTTTTACATTTTCTTATAAAGACAGTAGCCATACTGAGCTACAGATTTTCAGTATAACTATTAAGAGCTTTTAGCTCCTGCATGGCCAAAATACTAGGGGTTAGGACCTTAGCAAGTGAATATGAGGGAGATATTGTTTAGCCCGTAATAACTTAATTTCTGTAAATGAAGGGAGCTACACATAGGCTTGTGAGGTCATTTAACAGATGCCAATGAGTCACACACCATGGAATTAATAAATATTTTGTTCTTTCTTTTCTACCCTGGACAAAGCAGAGGGAAAAATATTCTGGAACTGGTCCAGATTGCACTTTGGCAGTTCCTCTGAGTAAATAAATTGACATAAGCCATGGTGAGAATTACAAAATTTCCAATTTCCTGAGACCAATAAGGAAGTAGTTTTATATTCTCTTATGAGATGGAGCTGGTATTTTACATCTTTTGTGACAAAAGTTCTTAGGATTTGGCCATTCATGCAAAAAAAAAAAAAAAAAGTGGAATGTTGCACACTGTTTTTCAATGGTAAATTAGCTTCATTTTCAAACTCTTCTTTGTCAGACTTTTTTTTAACCAAAGAACATAAATTTGATTCAGAGAAGTCTGACCTCTTCAAATTCAGAAATAGAAACATGTACAGTGTCCTGGTTGATTTTGATTGTCAACTTGTTATAATGCAATGTCATCTGAGAAGAAGAAACAACAATAAAAGAATTAGCTGGATCAAATTGGACTTTGGGTTTTTCTCTGTGGTGTGATTAATAATTAATAGAAGAGTCCAGTCTATTGTAAGTAGTACTGACCCTAGGCAAGTGGTCTTGTATTATGTTTAAAAAGCTAGCTGAAACTAATTGGGATGTGAGTGAACTCGCAAACAGCATTACTCCCTATTTTCTGCTCCAGTCCTTACATGAGTTCTTGCTCTGACTTTGCAATCAAAATTCTGACCTGGAAGCTAAAGGCCAAAAAAAAAACAAACAAACAAAAATGACTTTCCTCCTCTAAGTGGTATTTGGCTAGAGTGTTTTATCACAATCAAAAGAAATGCAAACTAGGACACTCAGTATATGTGGTTCATGAAATGCTGTTCTCTCCATGCTAATTAACGATTTACAAAAGGGTTCATTGCTCACCACTGAGGCTTAAAGAAATGAGCAGTACTTCCAAAATTTATATTCTAAAAATGAGAGAGCAAACATGATTCTTCATGCATCATTGCATCTAGATCTGAGAAAGTGACATCATCAGTGATGCTCACTTTGCTAGATCAGAGAGCTAGTGGAAGACAGAATACTCTGAAGCATCTAGACCATGCTCTGGCACAATCTATGTGATCTATTTGTAAATAAATTCTCTCTAGAAGTAGGGACATTTTGATATGGTGACAGGAGGACATCAAATAATAATTAAATGCTTCATATGAAGGTAAAACTATAAATAAGCAGAGACATCTAGAGGTGGGGTGAGAGCCATGAAGCAGGGGAAGCAGAATAGACCGCAGCAGGGCATGGAATGATGTTGTATGAGCCATAGTGCTTCAGTGTTTCTTCCAGCACAGAATCTGGATAAAATGGAAGAAATAATTTTCCCTAAAGAAAGGTCAGCTCCATGAAAGACTTGATTTTCAGACATACAAGTTTCCAAAGAGTGAAAGCTAATTTTCCACTGTTTCCAAAGCCATACTGCTTTGGTAGGTAGTGCTTTGGTCTGACAGCCCAAGACAATGACATTACAATCAGAAACAATAGTATGTTAAAGACTAAGAGTGTGATCCTCGATGTCACTGTACTTGGCCAAGACTCCAGTACCTTGTCTTTGTCTCTGTGTCTTTGTTTCTAGAGACCTTTCTCTCTGCACTGTTTCAGCTAACTCTTGACTACCCTTTATATTTTTCTCCCAAAATCCCAATATGATTTAATATTTATGTGTTATCTATGTTTTAGGGGAACAAACACTTAGGGTAGCTCAGAATCACCTGTGTTCTTTGCACATGCATTTAATTATGGATTAAAGTATATGTGCCCACATGTGTTTTCACAGACTGGAGGAGTTTTACACTCATCCTTTACATTCACAGCAGTTATTGACACCTCATTGTTATCTCAGATTAAGTTGGCTTGGGAAGATGCTTGTGACATTTGCTTGATGCCTAAGCACCATGCAAACAAACTCCATTTTCTTTGTATCTAGATTCTTGTCCCAGTTTTGATGAAAGATAAAGAGATGCAAAAATACCCAAATGACATGCAGGAAAACAAAATGTCTGCTTCTTCAGATAGTTCTATTTTTGTGTCTATAATTCTGCTCACCAACTGCATGTGTAACCTTTCTTTAAAATTTGCAAAATAATTCAGAAGTTTTCATGCTGCCAATTGCTAATCAAACGTTCTTCATCAACATCCACGCCCTCTTCCCATTTGTCATCTTACTCATGCATTGCAAACAGTGGCTCCTGCAGCTCCTCTTCTCTTTGCCGCAGGAAAACAACAGGCTGTGTAACCAAGGGGAAGCTTATTAGCAGCTAAAAGCTCATTTTTAATGCCACCTAATCAGGTTGCCGACTCATTGAAATTATGAACTTAAGGAAAAAAAATCTCATTTAATGCCTCAAATACAAATACTATGGTGGCTTGTCAAACAGTGCCTTTAATATCACTTGCTTCTTTTCAAAGGGTTCAAGCATGAAATCTTTGCCAGAATAAATTGGTAAACCTGTTTCTTTCCCAGTGCATATGGTAAAAACCTTTGAGGTCTGTCTGATTTATATAAGTGTACTTGGCTGCTATTTCATATTTATCTAAATTATGTTACAAAGTAAGAGTGAGGATCAGTTCCAAGAATAAGGATTTTTTTTAATATAAAGACTGGACATGTTTGTGAATATGGCATATGTAGACTTCTCAGTTATGACTGACTTGCTAAATAGAGATCATTTATTCTGCATCATATTATTGGTTTCATTACTCATTAAAGGTGAAAATTAATGAATGAAAATGCAGGTGCCTGAAATGTTCACATACTTTAAATACATCTTTAAAACTACAACATCATGATGGTATTTATTCATGCTAGAACTTTTCCAAACCATACACATTTTTTCCTTTTGTCAAGAAAGTTCTAATCTGTGACAATAGTTTGTCGTCTCTTTGCAGCCCATTGTTATTATCAAGGAATTTCATAAAAGTAAAATATTTGTAGCACCAACTAAAGGATCTTGTCATTTTAACATGGGCTAGACATGTGTGTGCCATGAGAAGTGACTCATGGCTTAAGGTTAATATTTGATATCAAATCCATGACTTTCTAACTATAGAGAAAACAGTTGCGGAAGCCTTATGTGACCTTCAGTAAAGCACAGGAAATGTTTGGAAGCAGCACCTGACACCTGTGAGGATAGCATTGCTACCTCTATGGGTTTCACATATTCTAAGTTTAACCAACAATATATAAACATATGCTCAATGGAACTAATGTTAGAGGCAAGCAATAACAGTATGCCACCTTAGAACAAGGAGTGTTTGAACAACACAGAGAGTAATTGCTCTATTTTTCTAAATATTTACCTTTATTTCTACCTATGTGTACCTGCATTGATATATGCACATGTGTGAAGTACTTATGGAGTCCAGAAGAGAGCATTAGATAGTCTCAGAATGGAGTTGTTAGCCACACAATTGGAGCTTTGAACTGAATTAAGGTCCTCTTAATCTTTGAACTATCTTTCTACCCCCAGATGGCTGATCTTCCAGCAATGACTCTTTGAAGGAGAACTACAACCCAACAGTTTCCATTCCAAGTCTTATTTGACTCACCTTGCTGTTATTGCATGTAAAAGTGATATGCTACCCATTTCCTGCATGTTATACTTTCACTTATTTGGTGACAGTTAATGTATTCTCTTAAAATATTTCCAGAAAAATCGAGTCCTCTATCTTCATCCTTCCCCCTGCTGTCCTGTTCTTCAAAATGTGGTGTCTGTTGAAGTTTGCAATGCTTAGGTCTGTATGACTAGTATAGGATAAACAAGTACTAAAAAACTATTAGCTCTTATACTGGTTATTTCAAAGAGAACACTAATTTTAAGGAGAGTTAATTCTTCCTTTTTCACATTTTTTTTCCAGATCTTTTCCTGAATGAACAAAGCATTATCAATTCAGTTCCAGTTATTGGGACATGATTAATTTTCTCCTTCTAATGGCAGGTCAGATCAGCATAAATAGAAGCTATGTTTCATAGGGCATTTGAGGTAGTAGTCCAATATTGTACCAGTACATTTTCTGGCCAGTCACTGTTGTAGGTCACAGAGTTTGTAGCTGGATGATATTGCTGAATTTTTTTCCATTAATATTGTGAAAGGTACCTTCCAAGATCATGAGTGCTAGTCAGTGGCTGTGACACTTCTACTTAAGAACAGCTCAAGTCAAATTCAATGCTTTTAGTAAGTTGTGTCTTCAGTAACAGTGCATTACTGCCATTTTATGAGGAGTTACAAATAGCCTTGGCTAAGACTCTCAAATTCAACACTAACTGCTTTATATTTATACTGTTGTGTGTAGTGTTTTCATCATTTCTTTTTATATTATTCAGCTTCAGAATATTGTTTATAGTTTAATTTTATATACTGGTCTTGTATTATGTACTATACAAAGTCGGTTTTAGCTCTAAGTGTAGGAGTGCATGTTCCTTAGAATTTCTGTAAGCATGAAACTATGATTTACAAATTAGTCTCTTCCTTTTAATTTTCTATGGTATTATATTGAATAGAAGTCATAAAACAAATATTATTGCATAATCTCAGATTTTCTTCAGCATACTATGAATTGTTCACAGATGCTTTTTGTTTTTATCATCTTGAAAACATGTTTCTCTATATTTTATTGAAATTTTTATTATGAGATTTTATCATGCTTCAGATGCAAACATTTTTAAATTTATTTCAGTAACCATGTGTTTTTGTTCTTTACTGATATGATGTGATAGACTGGTTTCTGGGATCTGGAAGGATGCTATCTTAAACTATAGCATGTAACTAAAGCACATCTGGTTGACTGGCAATGGGTTGCTCCTACTAGATGTAGTTAAAAAGGCAAATTAGGCAGAAGATGTAAAATGGAAGAATTATCATCAACATGTTGGAGAGTATTGGATTGCCTTAAACAATCTGTGATTAAAGAATAAAAGAATACTAGCAAGAACTTAGAATTACATGAGGAACAGGGTAGAAAAAACATGTTGTCCACATATACTCCATCCCACATGTACATTCCTAAAAGCACCACATGTACACACAAATACACATGTATACAGACACAAAGACTCTTAAACCAACAAGCCAACTAAGAAAGAAAGAATGAATGAAAAAGAGAAAGAGAGAGAGAAAGCAAGAGAGAAAGGAAGAGAGAATGAAAGAGAGAAAGAAAGGAAAGAAAGAAAGGAACAAAGGAAGGAACAAAGGAAGGAAGGAAGAAAGAAAGACCTTAAATGTGATGAAATTATTTCACAATAGTATCTTCACTGTTTATTTGGGAGCAGGTATATTTTTGAAAAGTTAAAAAATATTATAAATATCAATGATTCTTAAATGCCTACTACTTTAACATTGTTTTAAAAAAATCTGACTTTACTGAATTATCTCAAACACATTGAGAATATCCTGTTGAAATTTTGGTAGGCATATTGTTGTTACAGCCAGAGAGATAGCTTCTTTCAAGTATCCTAGGCCTTCAAAGAAATACAATCATTCAACTTCCTTTTTTCAAGTGTTTCTGATAGCTGTCATATTTCAAAAACAACTTTATTCAGATTTTGGCTTGTCTGAATCTTGTTCTTCCTGTGTGCACTGATCCCTGACAGTTTGGCTTCTTCCCTCATTTCATAATCCCAATACATCTTGTCTTCACTCCTGTGAATACATAATTTATTTGGGTTTTTTCACATGATTTCTTACTATCATGTTTGTGGTTTGTCATCTTATAGGGAATACAGGGAATTCTGGATTATATAGATTCTAGACATATTTCCAGAGTTACATAAGGGGTAGATCCATCAAGATCTTGAGCCTTAGGGGTCAGTTTCACTCCTATCTATGCTCTAGTTGAATTACTTCCTCCACTC
Organism: Mastomys coucha; assembly: GCF_008632895.1. NCBI lineage: Eukaryota > Metazoa > Chordata > Mammalia > Rodentia > Muridae > Mastomys > Mastomys coucha. The sequence continues at coordinate 9,866,724 of NW_022196896.1, forward strand.
TCTGGCTCTGAATAATTTTATAAATGACCCTTATCCTATGCTGCCCAGGCTGGCCTAGAAAGCATTCATATGCTCCTATTATTATTTTATTAACTTATAACCCATTATGCAGAAATCCTACAAACAAAATATCATTTATATAATACACATACATTGATACCACTCCACTAATGCTACTATACTCCTTATTCAGACTCAGAGGTAGCTAGGAGTACTTTTGATTGCTGAGAAACATATGGCATGTTATGTACTGAGAAATAAGACTAGTAAACAGGGATAATATATGATGGCAAAGAAAAATGAGTGAGTATGAATGTAATTTTTCACTTTCTGTTACTTTTTTAAAAAATATTCCTTTTTGCTAGTATCTCAGAGACATAAACAGAATATATTCAACAATTATACAATGAAAACAGCAAGTGCAGCAAGTGAATCACAACCTGTGGCTAGCATGGCAATAAAATCATGTGAAGTTCTGCAAAAAAAGGGCTATCAACATATGAGGTACATTGTGATGCATTTAAGACAAAGAGAAATAGGCCTTGTATGGATCAGTCTTCCACAACAGCTAGAAAAATCAGACATAGACTAATACATGGGCAAAGGCATCATATATAATTTAAGTTAATTTGCATAACTTTCCAAGATTTGACATAGTGCGTTATTACATATACAAGTAAGTATGTGTGTGTGTATGTTTGTGTGTGTGTGTGTGTGTGTGTGTGTGTATGTGTGTGTTTGTGTGTATCCATGCATGTGTGTATGTTCATAGCGGTCACAAGTGGTAAGCTATAGCTTGAAACAGCAAGGATATGCTTACTGATAAATTATAATGCCAAATTATGAAATTAATCTTTCTGAGTAATAATAATTATAGAATGGAGATTGCTTATATACTGATCCACTGTATTATTGCATTTGAGAAGGTCTACCTTTAACTTACCCTCAAAATATAGTGTTAATAACATGAGAAGTACATGAACAACTGAGACAAAATTAAAAGAAGGCAGAGGTCTTTAATGTAATATAGAAAAAATGACAAGGGTACAACTCATCTTCTGCATATAAATAATAAATTAGTCTTATGAGGAAGGTAAGTTCACATAAATTTCACATAAATTTGGGAATTTATCATCTACAAATATTCAGGACTCTGAATGGAAAACAGAAATCTTAAGGTTTATGTGACATTATACCAGGAATGACTAGTCATAAATCTAAAGCAAAATAAAGCTATTGAAATGGTATACTTACCTGTAGTATCAAGTATTTTAACCCCCCCAATTGTATAAACCTGTACACATAAAGTATCTACCTAAAATTTACAATCATAGAAAAATAAGCTATCAGCTTGGCAATGAGGAAATGGAAGGAATTAAAGGGAGACTAGCTAGGAGAGGCTGCTGGGAGGACAGGGAAGGGAAACTGATATAATTCTATTTTAATTAAAATTGAAGTAAGTTTTAAAATGTATGTTTTATCTTTCTTTAAATAGCAGAAATTTAAACAATTGTCAATTGTTAAATGCCTTACATATTCAATTAATCTCCAGACAAGGGATGTTTAAGTCTTGTCATTACCTTTTTGTGATCTTAAAAAGAAAAATATTATATTCAGGAGGCAGAAGTATGGATCACTAAAGTTATATAGAGAATTGAAGAAAATACAGTGGGTTGGCAAACATGGAAAAACAAAAATGAAAAATAAAAGGGTATTTTTTATTGTTATTAGTTGCTTTTCATTATGTGATAGTAAGACCCACTCATTGGTAGTTTTATGTCAACTTGAGCCAAGCTAAAGCCATCTGTGAGGAGGAACCATCAATTGAGAAAAGGCCTCACTAATGTGGGGCTGTAGACAAGCCTGTAAGGCATATTTTTATTGGATATTTTCTTTATTTATATTTCAAATGTTATCCCCTTCCCCATTTCCCCCCTCCCAGACATCTCCTATACCATCCCACCTCATCCTGCTTCTATGAGGTTGTTTCATCACCCACCCACTCACCCACTCCTGCTTCCCTGCCTTCACATTCCCCTATACTGGGGCATCAAGCCTTCAGAGGACTAAGGAAATCTCCTCCCATTGATGCCCTACAAAGCAATCATCTGCTACATATGCAGCTGGAGCCATGGGTCCCTCCATGTGTATTCTTTGGTTGGTTGCTTAGTCAGTGGGAGCTCTTGAGGGTATGGTTGGTTGATATTGTTGCTCTTCCTATGTGATTGTAAACTCCTTCAGCTCCTTCAGTTCTTTCTCTAACTCCTCCATTGGGGACCCCTTGCTCCGTCCAATGGTTGGCTGAGAGTATCCACCTTTGGATTTGTCAGGCTCTGGCAAAGCCTACTAAGAGACAGCTATATCAGGCTCCTTTCAGCAAGCACTTGTTTGTATCCACGATAGTCTAGGTTTGGTGATTGTATACAGCATAAATCCCCAGGCATTTTCTTAATTAGTGATTGATGTGGCAGGAACCAGGTTATTATTGGTAATCTTATACTTTAGAACAAAGCAGCATTAGTACACCAGTAAACAGTACTCCTTTCTGGCCTCTTCATTAGCTGCCCCCTCAAATTTCATGCCCTCCTTGAGATCTTGTCCTGACTTGCTTGGATAAACAGTGATAAGAAAGTGTAAGCCAAATAAACCCTTTCCTAACCAAGTTGCTTTGGCCATGGTGTTTCATCATATCAATAGTAACCCTCACTAGAACAGACACTACTACTAAATTTTCATCACAATATATGAAAATATAGGCTCTCTATATAGGCTGCCTATTATATTTCTGAAAGGTGCAAGGTAAGCTGCTGAGTTAAAAAAGTCATTGATTGCTTTAGAAAATTATTTGAGCTACAATAACTACTGTTATCGCAAGATATACCCATGGCTACAATTTGGTATGAAGGTTATAGAGGTATCCAAATACATTCATAATAGGTGTAAGGGATTCTACAGAGGAGGGAACATGGCTTACTAAAAACCAGGCAGAGAGCTCAGATTTGGGGTGCTCATATACCCAATAGATAAATTTATTACTAGTATTCCCAAATAGTCAGTATCAATTGGTCCTCAAAATTTTTACATCTGTACATACAAAATTATTATAGCTTTCAGGTCTCATTAGATAAGTGTATGTGGTAAACAGAAGTTAAAACAGAATCCCATAATTGGTCAAAGTGCAACAAATAACTAACTGTGAAGTGTTCAGCCACAAATTGAACATCATACTTTCTTTCCCAAGACTCAAAACCAATTATAAAAAGGGGAAAAAATATTCTAATAGCTAGAGTTCATGAAGACTGAATTAAAATAATATTTTTTAGAAGTGTAGGGCCAATTCACTCAAAGTTGCCACAGCTGTGCTTGAATTCATAAGACTTGCATAAAATCTACCCAGTGAACCTCTCATTCTGGAGGTTAAGAGGGGATCATGAGCAACTGTTACTAGATATGGAGCACCTTCATGATCATCTGAGCACAGAAGTTAGTATCTGTAACTCCAGAATGAATTAAGGAGGTCGAAAACAGATAAACCCTTGGAATGAACATTTCACAATATATAAGGCCTAGGTTCTGTGTATCAAAAAATAATAAGGACAGTTATTGCCAGATTATTTTGGACATTCCAGCTCCCAAATAATGACAAAGGTTATTATTATTTATTATGGCTAAGACCTTAGCTGGCTACTTTCCAGCTAGCTTATCTAACATAAATAAACCAATGTGCCTTATAAACCATCACCTCTTAATTAGACCTCACACCTGTCCCTTCCAATTCTGTGCCACATTGGCAAATCTGCTGCCTCTCAATAATTCCCCAGAGACCTTTCTTCTTCCTGGAAGTCCTGCCTTTCCTCTCCTGCTTCAGATATTAGCCATCAGATTTTTATTAAACCAATCAAAAGGTGAAGAAGACGTATGTTTAAAAAACATTGATATAATGGATGAACCATAAGACTAACAATACCAAAGCCTGACCAGTATTCAACTCTCTACCAGTAAATGGATCAGTATTAATACAAATACAACTTTTATATAGTGCACAAAATGATTGCCCCAGCCAATGGTGGTCAAAAGATATACCCAAATAAATGTCTGACCTCCGCACATGTGTGAACATACGTACATGCACTTGAACAAACATTTACACAAGAAGTATTATGCCCTATGTACAAAATAAAGATATAAATAGTAGTTAAGATTAATTGTTTTCATTTGGAAAAGCACATTAATGATCTATTTACAGACTGAAACATAATAATATCACATGAAATAAATCTTGGCTCATGCCTTCATTGGTCCTTAGGGATTGACTTCACAGCATTTTCATTCTAGGGTATCTTTTATGATAACAGAGATGGCCATCAGTCAATAGTGATTAACATGAAGCCTAATTGTGACCCCTGTTGATACTTCCCAGCACTAGATTCCAACAGGGAAATTTATCAAATAAAGCTTATTTTGGAAATGGAAGTTCTTAGCCCAGTTGTAGGTAAATGGCATACAGTAGGTACTTAATAAATAGCTAACAACAGAACATCCTTTATATTTAAAAAGAAAGATTTAGCAGTAGTTATAATAAGTATTATCCTTAGGCCACATAATGCTAGCACCGTTGGAGTTCCAATTAGGGAAATTATTAATAGAACAATTTCCTATAGCCAGGATTTCCTTAATTTATATTTATGAGATGAGCAATGCAAAATTTTCTAGGAATGTATTTTGTAATTTTAATCTTCAGTTTTGGAGTAAGAAGTTACTCTTTTGTAAACCATTTTAGTTTTTATTTTAGAGGTTATATATTTAGGACACAACCAGGTCAATTATTTTCTACCTTTTTCCATTTACTGAATTTTTTTCCATATAATTTTTTTAATTAATTTTTTCTCTTCCACAACTTCTCCAAGATCTTCCTCTCTTCTTATCCCACCCAAGTCCACACCAATTATGCCTTTTGATAAATAACAAAGCATCTAAGAATAATGCTAAAGTAAAATGAGGTAAAATAAAAACAAAATCTCAGTAGAACTAGTCTGAAAGCAGATATCTCATATGTATGCATTAGGACTCAAAACATGTCTTATAAAAAGGAAACAAGTAAATATTACCCAACCTCATTAGTAGTTGATTGTTTGCTCCACTGAAAATAATTTACAAGCTCTGGCTTACAAAAAGGATTTTCTTATCTGTCTTCAGTTCTATGTGCAGAGGCAGAAATTACTATAGAATGAGCTTTTGCCTAGTTTTCCTCAAAGTGAACATATTTTTCATGTTGAAAATACAAATCAGCATTTAAAATAAAAGGATCAGGTCTGTGATATTTGTCTAAACTTTTACATCATAAAAATATAATTGTGTTTTTCACAAGAATATGTTGATATTTAAAATTCATGGACTAAATTAGTCTTTTCATAACATAAGATTTTAAATTTCAAAATTAGTTCTTTGTGGGAATAATTTAACTGTAAAATGAGACTACTTAAAATTTTCAAAGCATTCATCTTATATATACAATTTGACTATATGGCTCTTATGTTATATTTCTCTGACATAAGTGACTCAACTCAAATCACAGTCCAGACTGACTATAAAATTCTAGAGAAAAAAAATTTCAGTAATAAACTTTTAGTCACATAACAAATAATAATTGATAATATGGTTTCTAGAATTAGTTTAGCTTTTTAAACACAAAGGAAATCTCTGATTAAAACATATCATATTCTCTCACATATTTTTGTGAAATAATCAGTAAATTATCTTTCCTTATGAATTCTGAATCATGCATTGCCTGACACTAATTTAGCATAGAATCTTGGTATTTGGTGTGTTTATTGTGTTTTACTAAGATTTAGATAAATATAAATCAACTGTGAATAGAGAAAGCTCTCATTTTGTCTCACAGTCTATCAATGTATGTTCAATGTTTCCAAATGGCTGATATACTTTTATCATATTTTGCCTATAATGTCTAAATTTTTTTAGTAAAAGCATCACTAAATAAAGATTCACATAGAACTTTATACTGGGGTTTTATCAGAACTAGGATGTGGGTGTACCAAACTACAGTCTCCCTCCACTTACCTTTGTAACCATTCACAGGTGGAACCACTGACTATAAGACTGGATTGCAATTCCTGTTATTATGTCTTCCTGACATTTTGAAGAAAACTGATATAGGACCACAAGACCTCAGATCTCTCACTTATAAAATAGGAATCATAATAATTACCACATATAACTATATTTAACACACAATTCAGTTCTCTGAGAAAAAAGACCAATCCTAAAAGTAATGTTAAACTCAAGGAAAGTCTTACAAGTGGAATAAATTAAGAAGATAAGACTATCGGCACTCAAAAATAAAATGAAGATCTAAATGAAATAGATAAAGAATATTTTATTTTAAAAATTGAGCAGCAGAGAGAAAAGAATGTACAGTATGAAAAGACCGAACAGTCAAATTATAATAGATGAAAGAGAAGAATCCTAGGTAACTGACCTATAGCACATCTTCAATAACATTATGGAAGAACATGTTGCCAAATTAATTAAAGGCATACCCATATTCATATAGGGAACATACAGCAAATGAAACTGAGAAGAAAAGAAACAACTCAAGATATATAGTTGAAATACCAAGTGTACAGAGTAAAAAGAGAGTGGTGATAGCTTAAAATAAACTCATCAAAATAACAGCCATTTTCTAATTGGAAACATTGAAATCTGTAAGAGATTGTGGCAATGCATTATACTTCCTAAAAGAGCACAACATTTAACCTAGCCTTAGTTTCCAGCAAAATTATCTGCCATATTTGAAGAAAAAAAGAAAAATAATCCTGTGATACAAAAACAAACAAAAAACAACAGCATGTGTGTGTGTGTGTGTGTGTGTGTGTGTGTGTGTGTGTGTGTGCATGTGTGTAAATTATTTCTGGGGTAGAATTGTCACAGTGTCAATTCTACCACTCCATGAACATGGTACATTGTTCTACATTCCAGTGTCTTTCTCTATTTCTTTGTTCGGGGGCTTAATGTTTTCATTGTGTACATCCTTTACTTTCTTGGTTATGTTTATTTCTAGCTCTTATTTGCTTTGAAGTTACTGTGAATAGATATATGTCCATGATCTCTTTGCCTATATGAATTGAGGTGGTGTATTACAAAACTGTTGTGAATGTTGACTCTTGTCACATTGTTGAATTTGTTTGTTGATTCTAGAAGCTTTTATGTATAACTCTGATGTTCTCTAATGTATACTGTCATATCATATGATAATACAGCTACTTTGTAAATGTGACTTCTGTCCCTTTTTGTATCTCTTTATTTTCTTCCCACTCCTAGCCTTATTGTTCTAGATAGTACTTCAGCACAGTGTTGAAAAGGAAAGGGGATAGTGGGCTTCCTTCAGCCTGACTTCAGTGGAGTTATGTCAAGCCTTTCTCCATTTAGAATGATGTGTGTTGGGGAATTATATACAACTTTTATTATGTTGTCATATGTTCCTTACATTCCTATATCTAAAACTTTTATCATGAAGTCATGCTGGATTTTTCTCAAAGGCATTTCCTGAGTATCTTGTGGTCATCAGATTAGTTTTGTCTTCAAATACATTTATGTAGTCTATTATACCTATTCATTCACAAGTTTCAAACAATCCTTGCACTTCAAAAATAAAATCCACTTGGTCATAATGTATACTCAATTTCATGTATGTCTATAATCTGTTCTCAAGTATTTTACTGCATATTTTTGCAGTAAAATTTCTATTTCTATGTTTATTACCTATATTTTCCTGTAGAGTGTTGTTGTTGCTGTTGTTGTTGCTGCTACTGTTGCTATTGGGGCCAATTGTGTCATCACCTAGCCTAATTTTGTTTTTGTTCTCAGTGGTATTGTGAGTATCCAAGAACTGCTGAAGGAAGAACCCAGATTCAGATAGCATGCAAAGGCAAAGAGCATTTATTCAGCAGAAAGTACAAGCAAGCAGGTGTCTACCATTCATCAAAATGGCAACCTCACACAAAGATGTGCAAGCATTTCTTATAAGAAACTAGGGGAATTTTATTGAAGGTTGGGTAATCTAAAACTTTATTGGTGGGTGCCAGTGAAGTTACATGGGTCAGTTTCTGATTGGGCGCTATGTTAGTTTTACTATATTTGATGAGGCCTTGAAGAAATTCCAGGAACTGACTCAGCTCTAGCCTCCATAATGTTTTTTAGGCCAGATGTCCCAGGAACTGATTCAGCTCTGAGAGCTCATCCTTCTTTTATCAGAGCCATTGATTATTGATAGCCCTTTGTTGGTAGCTCTGAGAAGCCGAATATGAGTCCCTGTAAAATCCAAACTTTTTCATTTTTAATTTATTTTTAAATTTCATTTTCATTTTATTTGGGGGGCATCTTTCACTATTCTGTGTTTTAATAATCATCACTTGGCATTTCTTTCCCTAGTTACTATGTTTATTCCTCTCTCCAGCCTGAAATAATGGTTCCTGTATATTTCTCAGGTTTCTTTGTTGGTTAAAATTGTTTTTTAGAATATTTTATTTCATGAAAGGATTTCTTTTTCCTTCAATCATAGCAGATAGTTTGTTGCATGTATTTTTTAGGATGAGTATCATAGTCTTTTAGGACTTAGAATGCACTGTCCCAGGTTCTCTGGCTTTCAAAGTTTCCATTGAGAAATGGGTTATTAATTCTGGGAGGCTTACCTTTATAATGTAACTTGAATTTTTTTTCCTCTTAATGCTTTCAGGTAACTTTCTTTGTTATGTATACTTAGTGTTCTAACTATGATAACTCTTTAGGACTATTTTTCTGGTCTTGTCTATTTGCTGTTTTGGGTGCTTCTTATATTTGTAGGGGTATGTTTTGTCTTATTTTGGCAAAGTTTCTGGGATTTTGAATATCTGGATTGTCTCTTTTCTACAATTGACTTGAGATTCTTCTATCTCATCTATGTAAGTAATTGAAAATTTTTTCCATGATTTCCTACATTTCCTATGTGTTCTTTGACTGTATTTTTTTAAAACTAATGTTCCTTGATTATTTGATATACAACCTTCTTCTTCTTCTTCTTCTTCTTCTTCTTCTTCTTCTTCTTCTTCTTCTTCTTCTTCTTCTTCTTCTTTTCCTTATTTGGACCAAGTTCTTTTTTTCTCCCTCTTTAACTTCAAATTCTTATATTTTCCTTCTGTTTAATTGATTCCTAGCTAAACTTTCTTTTGAAATTTTAACATGAATTATTTGGTTTTCAATTCCACTTTTATTTTTGCTTGAGCCTTCTTCTGTGTTCCTATCTCTGTTTAATTCCACTGTTTAATTCCACTATCATGTCTTGGGTTGTTTTTTAGTATTTTTACTTCCATCGTCCTTGTTTGGATGTTCTTTGAAATTACTCAGGTATTTATTTCTCCTAAGATGATTTGTCTTGCCCTTGGTCCTGTGAAGGCTCAATATCCCATTGTAGGGGAATGCCAGGACAGGGAAGTGGGAGTGGGTGGGTTGATGAGTGTGGGGGAGATGGGATAGGGGGTTTACAGAGGGGAAAAGGGATAACATTTGAAATTTAAATTAAGAAAATATCTAATAGAAAATTAAAAATAAAATAATAAAGAGATATATTTTTAAAAAGATGTTTTGCCTCAATTTCAATAAATTCTTTACACCCCTTGAATTTTTGTAGGCGCTTATAATTCATTTTAATTTTTGCATTCTGGAGTTAATTTAGGGAATTCTTATTAACAAGCATTTCTACAGCACTGGTAGGTTTTAGAGAGAATGGAGATACTGCTTTGAGCTTTCATATTGTTAGTATTCCTAATGTGAATCTGTTATGGATAAAAAAACGGTTATAAAAGAAACTGTGTTCCTGGGTCTATTCTAAAGGTTGGAAATGGCTTGGGTGGAATGTAAGGTAGACAGAAGAGCCTGGCTGGCATCCAGAATGTGTTTGTTGTTCCAAGCTAGGGGGTGTGCATAGCAAAGCTGGGAATAATATAGTAGAATAAGATAGAGTAAGATGAAGAGGTAGGAAGGATACTAGTTCAAGCCTAGAGTTATTCTACCGTGAAGGTAGGGATATCCATAATGGGCTAGTGGAAGTCAGGATAAATCTGTTAGATTTCAGAAATAGTATGGATAAAAAGGACATGTTAGTCTTTGGAGGAAGGCTTGGAATGTTGGGGTGTGAAGTGGTGTGGTTGAAGTAATGCAACATGTCGTATGGATGGATGCAGGTAAGGTGGGGACCTTGCAGAAGCTCCTGAAGAGGAGGAGATAGTGGGACTAGGCCAGGCCAATGGTTGTGGACTGACCCCAGCTAGATATAATGTCCAATAGAAAAGTCCAAGAGGAACCAAGAGTTCTCCATCTCCATCTGAGAGCTACTGGCAGAATACTGCCTTCCAGGCAACTATGATGAGGGTTTTAAAGCCCACACCCACAGTGACATACCTACTCAAAAAGGGTCACACCTTCTAATACTGCCACTCCCTGGGCTGAAAAACCATAACACGAGGCTAAAATCTGGCAGAGGATATGAATATTTGTTGTTTTTATAAAGAAAAGGCTAGTATAAATAAATAATAGTATATCCCTGAGATAGGCTTTTTATTTAATTTGAAGGAAATGCCTGTTAGCCAGAACATAGATTAATTAACATGGAATAAAATAAATGTCAGGGAGTTACTGAATTTTTTTTTTAAGACTGAGCAAACAACACTGTCCTATAGTACCTACTACCTTTGTCTGATCTTGCAAAAGGAATTGTTATTTATGTCACTGGAACTCTGCTTATTTTATTTTCATGATTAACTTCCCATTCTTTGATTTTATACATCTTTATTTGGATTTGTAAATCAATACAGTCAAGGTTGATGCAAAGTTGCTCTTCTGAGAGTGTCTTTGTATTTTAAAGACAAGTTTTCTAGTTCTGTCTAAGTTGATTATGTCTAGACATATCTTTTAATTTTTCAAATGATCTTATTTGCAAGCTCATTCTAAGTATCAGGTTGTAGTCACTCAGAATGTTTTCAATTTAGCATCCTATAATAACTCATACCTCAAATACTAAAAATTTATTCTTAATATTTTTGTCTTTTTGTTGTTTGTGCTTATGTAATAAGTATACATCTGCATATGTTTGAGAAAGTGTATTTAATAGAATTTGTTAGTATGTATCTCAGATCTTGAAAATAATTGATTATCTGGTTTCTATTTTTTTATTTTTTGAAACAGGGTTTCTCTGTATAGCTCTGGCTGTCCTGGAACTCACTCTGTAGACCAGGCTTGCCTTGAACTCAGAAATCTGCCTGCCTCTGCCTCCCAAGTGTTGGGATTAAAGGTGTGTACCACCACTGTCCAGCCAATTCCCTAGTTTACTTATCTAATCTGTCTGAGGTTATTAGAATATCCACCTAGGAAGTTGTCCTTTTAAAAATCTTTCAAAGTTATGGTACTACTAATATATACACAAAGAGTCATGATTTCAGATAAGTATCAATAAATGTCTTTGACCTAAAAAAAACTCAAAATGTTATATATTTTTTTCCTAAAAGCTATTGCTTGAGGTAACAAAGAAGGAGGAAAATATGAGAATATAGGAAGGGAAATAAGTCTGGAAGTCAGTTTACCCTGAAAACTGCTTGAAATTTCTCATCAGCAGAGAAGTAGAACTCCAATGTAAATGGTATTTGTTATAAAGTCTGCAGACATAGAGTAATATAGACATCCATGTTAATGCTACTATCAACCAGGTTTAAAACTTTGATACATATGGCCTTGTGGGCAAGGCCTCATTCCTTCCCCAAGATATTGCCTGAGAATTTCAAAGTTGTCAACATTTTTCACTGCAAATGAATCCTGCCTGTCTTTGTTTTGATTTCCATTTCTGTGAAGAAACACCAAGACCAAGGAAACTTATGTAAAAGATGACATTTAATCAGGGCTGGTTCACAGTTTCAGAATTTCAGTCTATTATCTTCATGATGGGAAGTGTAACAGCATCCAGGCAGACATGTTGCTGGAGAAGGAGCAGAGAGTTCTGCATCTTGAACAGAAGGCTACCAGGAAGGGACTCTTAAAATCCCTTCCCAACAGTAACACACTTTCTCCAACATGGCCACACCTGTTCAACAAGGCAGAACCTAATAGTGCCACCCTCTGAGCTAAGCAAATTCAAACTACCACACTACCTTTCTGTATCCATGACAGACTACATGTACATTATCCCTGCAGTCTGATGATGAACTGCCACAGCCGGTCGATCTGGGCCTCCCTCAACTCGCGGGAGAAACAGGGTCCTAGTCAGGTCAAGAAGGTTTAGGCGAATAAATGATGGCAGAGACAACACAAGAAGTATAGGTCTAAATGTATTTCTTAGAAATGGCATCTGACTTTTACAGTCTTTGCAAAAGAGAGATGGTAAATCTGGCAGCTCAATAGTTGAGGTACATCTGAGACTATCTGAGACATACTGGGTCTAAAGCAGCAGCTATCTCCTCTGAACTGGTGCTGCATACCCCTGGCCCAAGTGCTTTGGGCCCAGGGGACTGTGTATTGCATGAGTCTGAGTCCTAGCCCATCTAAGTTCTAGTGTTAGTCCTGCATGCGAGTCCAAGTCCTTCTTCTTCTCCCAGTCCTCTATACAAAGTGAAAAGCAGGCTTAAGTAGCATACAGCAAGCAGGGCAAATTATAAGAGTCATGTAGGCAGGTAGGGGTTACAGCAGGGGACACAAGTGACCTCCACACCAAGGTCAACGGGTCTGGTAGCTAGGTGTGAAGCAGGAGGAAGAGTATAGCCCTCCCTGTTGAGGTATTTTGATATTCTTACGCTAATTTTCTGGTTCTTGCTGGGGGCAATGATCAGGAGGTTTCAATCTAGCATTTCCTGCTAATTCTCTGGGTCTAGCTGGGGGGGGGGGCAAGCAGTGGGGAGTTCCAACCTAACCCTTTTAGCTAATGTCCTTGAGGGAAGGAAACCACCATTCTTTACTCTCTAGTATGCAAAACATTTCTAGCCATTGTAAACTATCTATTGTCCTAAGGAATGTACTCCACCTCTGTTGCTAGCTCTGGCATGGCAGGTACTTTGAGAGAAATTGCAAGCTATGGACAGCTTGGTATTAAACTAGGATAGTTGGAAACATTGTGTTGACCAGGGAATAATGCCCAATCTTAACCATTAACGAATCATTTCTTGGGGTACCTTTATGCCTAATTATGAGGGTGTGTTGATGATTGGAAAGACTAATCTGGAACACGTCTGAGTTAGGGGATACCAGCGACTGTCTGAAATCCAGGAGGCACAGAACTCCTTTTGGAATCTTATTGCCTCTTATCCTTTATCAGGATTTTATCCCCAATATTTTGGATGTGACTGGAGTAGACGAGTGTGCGTAGCAATGAACCTCAGAAACCATACATGTAAAATCACATACTTGACTATTGTGAAGGAAACAAAGTGAGACTGTTTGGATCCCACACTACACACTCTGCTGTTTTATAATTTCTTTTTTTCACCTCTATTACTCTTGACATTCGTGCTTAAAATCTATATTAAAATATCTCTATAAAACGTCTTTATACTGACTAGTTCTGAAATACCTTTCTAGTCAAAGCTAGGAAACCCTGGTTGGTTCCATTAAAGGCCCTAAAAGATTTGATGAACTCCTTAGATTGTTAAAGATAATAGATACAATGTGCCTCCTATGCCTGCCCATTACAATGCTGATAATATATTATCAAACTTGTGTTTATCTAGATTTTCATGGAATATTTAAAAAAGAAAGTGTATATGATAAGATACATGTCAAAATTTCAATGAATAGTACATATGTTAAAAAACATACAATACAATGAAATAGCTGAATAATGTTAACAATTTTATTTTCAACATGGTTATAGTATTTTTCACTCCAAGTTTCATCCTCTCTTCCCCCTTACTCCATATCCTTGCCAGCATGTGCTGTTATTTGAGTTTTTGATCTTAGCCATTCTGACAGGTGGAAGATGAAATCTCAGTCTTTTCATTTTCATTTTCCTCATTACTAAGGACTTTGAACATGTTTTTATGTTCTTCCTGGCCACTTGTGATTCCTTTACTGAGAATTCTCTGTTTAGCTCTGTACCCTATTTTAAAAATCAGTTTATTTGGTTTGCTGTTGTCTACCTTCTTGCATTCTTCATGTATTTTGGATATTATTCCTCTGTGGGATGTTGGGTTGATGAAGATCTGTTTTGTCCTATAGATGGTGTCCTTAGCCTTACAGAAGCTTTTCAGTTTCATTCGTTTGTACATATAAGTCAACAACTGTGAGAGAAAGTTACTGAGGTAACATGAGAAAAAATATCAAAAGTGGCTTTCCTTCATAGAACAATACTCCATAAATCTATCCCAACTATGACGTGCATTACAAACCTTTCACTGTCCCCCACTTAGTAAAAGTTTTGTTTACATATCCTTTATCCCAGTCTCTTCCTTTCACTTTGTAAACTTAACATTCTCAAGTAGCTGACTTTTCCTCCTTACCTTCATTTCATTTATGATGATTACTTTAAAAGTAGTGAGTGAGTTCTATCTCAAGACCCAGGTTTACTACTCCTGGGCATATACCTAAAAGATGCTACAGCATGCTACAAAGACATTTGCTCAACTATGTTCATAGCAGCTTTATTTATAACAGCCAGAAACTACAAACAATCTAGATACCCCTCATCTGAAATTAGTAAAGAAAATGTGCTGAAAGGCTGGAGAATCTTAGAATGTATAATGTATAACTTTTACCTAAAAGCGGGCATGCAAAACCTCTGCTACAAGCCAAAAAAAGGTGGAGTAGCTAGTTCCAGGAACTCTGCTAATCCAGAGCCTCAGGGCTCTGGTTCCCAATACCTGCCCCTCCTGGCGGATCCACAATGAGGGCGGAACTAGGAATGAATGTCTAGTGGTTTATGAGACTCTCCACCCTGTCAACCAGTAGATGGAGATTACATTCCTAGAATGAATATGTTCCCCTCCCTAACTGAACACCTTGGGTTCAGGTCCCTCTGAAATTTTCCACTGTTTATGTTCTGTAACCCTCTCTCCGCCCCCAGCTTCCTTTAAATACCCAACACTTCTTGTGTTTGGGGACGAACTCTGGCCAACATGGTCATGAGATCGACCCAGTACCGGTATCCCCAATAAACCTCATGTGATTGCAGCAAGTTCGGTCTCTCGTGAGTCATTGGGTGGTCGCGTCATCCCGAGACTTGAGTAAGGATCTCCCCAGTTCCAGGGGTCTTTCAGTGCTACATCTATTCTTATCATCTATTAAAAATATTCTTTTTTGTGCCTTCATTTTTGTTTAGCTTTTTTGCATCTCTGGACTGTAGCATGGTAGATTTCAATACTTCAGTTTTTAAAATGGCAACTATGACCTTTATATTTTAACATGGTCAAAGATCATCTCTTTATGAAAACTGAACTTTAAAATATTTTAAAATATTTTTGAATATATTTATTATAGCACTAATTGAATATAATTATTAAATAATTTAATAACATCATGAATTTTGCAGGCAAATGGATGGAACTTAAGAATGTTATGCTGAGTCAGGTAGCCAGTCCCAAAAGGACATGGATGGTATGTACTCACTAGCCAGAAAATATAGATACCATGTTGCTGTTCAGAGACCCAAGGAAGCTAAACAAAAAGGAAGGCCCAAGAAAGGAAGCTTGAATCTCATTTAGAAAGGGGAATAAAATAGTCATAAGAGGCAAAGGGAGGGCTGGAACTGGAAGGGAGGTGGGATGGTAAGGGGGTTGGGGGGTAGTCAGGATCAAATGTGGGGAAAGACAGGAGAGACAGCTGGAAGGCCATGAGAATGAATGGAAATCTGTAGCTGACATGGGTGAGGGGGTAGGGTACATATCCATAATGAGCAGAGAATGGGGGCAACTTTAACAGTATCTTACTGCATTGGGGATATTGAACCTGCAGAGGCTACCTCCTGTAGCCAGGTACAACCCCAGTAGAGCCATCTAACCAACTCATAAAAGTTTCAACTCCAAATTTATCCTGTATACAAGAAATGTAGTCATGGGAGATGGAGCAGAGACTAATGGAATGGCCAAACATAACTGGCCTAACCTGAGACATATTCCGTGTGCAGGCACCAATCTCTAACACAATTAATGACATACTGTTATGATTGCAGACAGGAACATATCTTCTGAAGTGCTCCATCCAGCAGCTGACTCAGACAAATACAGACACCCATAGCCAAATAATAGATGGAGCTTGTGGATTCTTTGAAAGAATAGGAGGAAGGATTGCAGACCCTGAAGAGGATAAGCACAGGAAGAAAACAGAGTCAACTAACTTAGACCCTTGGGGGTTCTCAGAGTCTAAACCAACAACCACAGAATATACATTGGCTGGACCTATGCCCATCAGCACATATGTAGCAGATATGCAGGTTGGTATTCATGGGGGTCCCAACAACTTGAGCCAAGGCTATCCCCAAAACTTTTGCCTGTGGGCTATGTTCCTCTAGCTGGGTTGCGTTGTCTGGCCTCAGTAGGAGAGGAGGTGCCTAGCTTTGCAGAGACTTGAAGTGCCAGGATTAGGGGATAGCCCAGGGGCTCCCACTTGCTCAGAGGAGGAGGCGAGGGGTGAGGGGGAAGGATTGTAGTGAAGTATGACTGGGATTGGCATATTGAGAGAGATGTAAAGTGAATAAGTGAAAAAATCAATTTTAAAAATGCTAGTGGGAAAGACTGAGCTTAGACACTCGCCAATCACACTAAGATAAGGTCACTAAGCTCCTTCTTAGAATAAAATCAAAGTGAACTGCCTTGATGGAAGCCCTATGTAAGCACACCTTAGGTAGCTTCATGGTCAGTGAGTTATGTAAATGTTGTCTTCAGCAATAAGGCCTTAGTGTCAGTTTATGGAAAGTAACTTGTATAATCTTGGCAACAGTCT
Organism: Mastomys coucha; assembly: GCF_008632895.1. Taxonomy (NCBI): domain Eukaryota; kingdom Metazoa; phylum Chordata; class Mammalia; order Rodentia; family Muridae; genus Mastomys; species Mastomys coucha. The sequence goes on from NW_022196896.1 coordinate 9,883,692, forward strand.
GGGTTCTTTGAGAATTCTGATGGGATTCCTTTTGCCAACAACTCAACTATGTTTAACTTAATTTCTACACTGGAAGCTTCAATTGATAAAAAGAGATAGGATTTTATTTTGTTCTTTTGTGATTTAATTTAAATTGCCTTTGTATGTGTACACATTAGGAAGCTTTAACTACATTAAATCTCTATACTACTCCACATACCCCTTTTAATGTTAGCTTCATCTACTGGTATTTTCTTCCTCAACATATTTACCCTCCACTGCCCCCTTTAATCTGCCTGATAAGGCCTCATTTAAACCCATCATTTCTTCCATTTTCACTTTCTAAGGAGATCTATTTATTATTTCTAGTTTCTTACTCTATACCTGCCTTCTGTGGTCCTAAAGATTGTACTTGGTTATCAATGACTTAATAGCTAATATCCACAAATAAGTGGATATATATTACATTTGTATTTGGGATCCAGGACACCTAAGTCAGGATGATTTTTTTTGTTGTTGTTGGGGGATTTGCTTTCACTTAACTGCAAATTTAATTGTGTCATTGTTTTTTATTAGATATTTTCTTTATTTACATGTCATATGATTTCTCCTTTCCCAGTTTCCCCTCAAAAAAAATACTAGACCCCCCAAAAAAACCCAAAAAACAACAAGAAAAAACCCCTGTTGCCTTCCCCCTCCCCATACTTGCCACCCCACCCTCTCCCATTTATTGGCCCTGGCATTCCCTGAGTAATACATGGTAGTATAAAGTGTTCTACGTTTTTTATCCATTCACTGTTGAGGAAAATTGAGATTTTTTTTCCAATTCTTGGCTATTATGAATAGACTATCAAAGAATATGTTTGAGCAATGTGTCTTTGTGGTATGATGAATATACTATGGTTATATGTCCTAGAGTATTATAGCTAGTTCTTGAGGTAGATCTATTCCAATCTTTCTGAAAAAGATACATGCTGAGTTCCATACGAGCTGTACAAATTTTCAGTCCCACCAGAAATGGGAAGCAGTTCTAATGTGAAAGTCCTGTTCCCCAATTGATTCTTGATCTGTACTAACCCTGAAAATGAATGGTGCTAGAACATTGGGCCCATACCCGGCAGTCACTACAGTTTTATATGGTAAAGAACATTATTAAAGGTCTTGGGGTCAAAAAAAAATCTCAACTTATTCTCAAACTTTAAATGGGTAAGAAGCCCAGCTTCTGGTGTCAAGCTGAACATGGTATGCAAGTACCTAGTGGGTCACTTTTTGTAAGCAGAACTTGTGCTGCAAGATGAACTGAATGCTGGGTTAAGGTGCCTGATGCCAAGGCTTATCAACCCCCATTCCTGGTACCAACTTCTGTATTAGTCAGGGCTCTCTAGAGTTATATAACTTATGTTTATCTCTATATAGTAAGAGAATTTGTTATTATGACTGGCAGTCTTTAGTCTAAGTCCCCAAAGATGGTCATCTGTGAATGGGAGATCCAAGGATATAGTTGTTGCTCAGTCCTACAAGGCTAGTAGATTCCAACAGATGTGCTGGCAAGTAAATGCAAGCTGGTGACAAAGAGTGAACCTTCCTTCATCAAATGCCCTTATGTAAGTCTCCAACAGAAGGTATGACCCAGATTAAAGTTGTATAGCAACACACCTGGATCTGGGACTTGTTTTGTTCCATGCTGACCCTGAACTAAGATATCTCCTTAACTTTTTTCTCCTGGGATTCATAGCCACTATGCCTCAAGATCTCCATGCCAAGATGCAGGTCATAAACTTGTGTTTCCCAGCCTCAAGATCTGGATCACAGGTGAGCTGTCCAATTCTGGATTGTACTTCATTCCAGACATAGTCAAGCTACCAACCAGGAATAGCCATTACACTCAGTAAAGAAAGCTGGAGGTCAATTACTAGCTCAAAGATATAGACAGGACTTCTGGTTCCCAGGAAGAAAAGGCAGACACGGGAAAGGAGGAGGAAGTTTTTGCCATGCTTTGGAAAGAGCAGAACACAGCAGCAACTCAGGAGGAACTGGGTCCTGTGGTCACTGCTACAGATGGATGGCCTGGGATATTTGGCAAGGGCTAAATGGGACTAGCCACAGAAGTTTAAGAAAAGTGAGAGGAGCAGAGATAAAAATATTATTAAGGGTGTGCTTTTCCAGAAGGGAGATAGTAATGTTCAGCAATTGTGTTCTAAGGCAAGTTGAAAAGGAACAAACTGTGTGTGTGTCTTTTATCCATGGATTCAAGGGAAGCTGGGAGGGGGCTGGTAGAACTGTCACCTCCCACAGCAAAAGATGGTAGCATAAAACTGCATACAACAGTAAATGTTGCTTTTATTACCTCATGAGATGACAGTCTTACTCAGGTTTTGCAAATACATGGCTTAGGCTGGGTCTGGAGAGTTTCTTTCTCTGTTCTAAATAACCATAGAGTTAGGCTTAGAAGCTTATAGTCTCTATACAAACTAATCTTTCTAGGTGACTGATTTAATCTAGCTTCTCTTGGCTTCTGACTGAATTGTCCTACCTGGCCTCATACTAACTTTAGTGATACATTTGAATCTTTTTGGGTTCTTCTCATTCTCTAACTTTTTTTTTTCTGTCTAGATGTTCTCTTTGTAAAACTGTCACAGTAATACCCACCACAGACCAGACCACCACCATTGTCTCTTACACTACTAGTAGGCAATCAACTGTTTTTGTTGTGTGATCTGTGCTTATGCTATCACTGACTCATTTTGTCAAATCTTTCATTAATTCTTCACTTTTTTGACCCTTCACTTGTACTCCGCCACCTCTGCTGCCCACCAGCAGCAATGACGACAGAACACCGAGACTTCTTCTCTTGATGGTTTATTCAGGAATATTCTTTTGTGTTACAGCTCTCCTAGATGCCCAGGTGTTACAGCTCTTTTTAATACCTAGGTATTACAGCTCTCCTAGGTTCTTAAGTGTCACAGCTCTTCTTAATGGCATGGCTCTTCTTGGCTCTTCTTGATGTTGCTGCTGCTGCTTTTTCTTCTTTCTTCTTCTTCTTCTTCTTCCTAGGTGCTGCAGGTCTGCTTGCTTCTGTGGAGTGGCATGGAATGGCTGGAGACAACCCCATATATACCCGAGCTTGAGCTGCCAAGTCCTCCTGGATTGGTTCCCCGGCAAACCCTCATTAGCATACACCTGCTCGGGAGAGGCGCATGCGCAGTATACACCCGCTCGGGAGGGCCGCATGCTCAGTGGAATAGTCTGTTGCTACAGTGTATCAGGAACCGGCACCATCTTGGATTTTATCTTCCAAGCGGCTGCCTACATCCACTTTCAAAGATGGCTGCTTACTTCTACAAACTAATCTTACCTTCATTTTTTGAGATTAAATGTGTATGCTATGGATGTGTCTCTATTCCAGACAAATCATATTTTGTGTGATCCCTTGCCAGAGCAGCCATGTTGCTGGATTAAAATTCCTCTACAGAAGAGAGATCCTCTTACTCCACATCTTCAACATTATGAGTTGTTACTTGTTTTGTTGATATTAGGCATTTGAATCTGTGCAGAATGAAATCTCAAAAAAGTCTTAATTTATATTTTCCTAATGGCTAAGAATGTTTAATATTACTTTAAGTGTTTCTCAGACATTTCAATTTCTTCTTTAGGAAAAATTTTAATCTGTATCTCATTTTGTAAATGACTTACATTGATTTATGGGAGTATTTAAAATTAAAATATTATTATCATAGTAAAGCCAAAAATATTACAAGAGTGATAAAAGTTTAGTTTTAAAGAGAGGAAGAAAATTAGGGCATAGTCAGTCCAGATGAATGGCCATCCATTCCCTTTCATGTAAGAGTTACTCATGTCTACTGTCTTCTTGTTGATTTGTTTAAAGATTGTAGACTTCTTCACTTTCTTTGTTTTCTGGTAGCAAAATTCACTACCACCTCTTATCTTAGTAAGCTTGCCATCAAGACTGTTCTCATTCAGGTCAAGGAAGGGATGAAACTTACAACCAAAACACAGAACAACCTAAGGCAAATTTAAGTTACTCATATTAAAGATCTACTTGAGAGAGTGGGACTCTTGTGCTTGTATGTGGGTACAACTTGTATGCTTCCTGTTCTTTTCAATTAGCTTTTATAGCAAAGATTAAATACCAGAAACTTTAGACAAAAAGAAGCCAAATTGATTTAGTAGAGCCTTAGATTTCTTCAAGTTATGTAGGAAACAACCCTTCAGGGCACAGAATGGACAGGACATATCCTCTTCCATTCATACCCCTGACTGTTTACTGATGAATTTATTCATTAGGGTTATCTGGAAGATCATGTTCAGTCCTCTGCGTGCCACATCTGTATACAGCAGTATGTGTACACATACTGAATCTGCATGGCAGAAATGCTTATTTTGATTTTACCAAGACAGTAAGTCAATGAAGTTCAGTAGCTTATAGTAGCACTTCATATATAATGCACAATGAAGAGAAGACTTTCACTTTCTTCTGGTTCCTCTTAAGGAATGTGAAGAACTGAAGGAACATCTTCTCAGAGGGACCAAGAGCATATGGCTGTCCAAGACTACCTACCATTACAAACTCTTAATTTTCATCAATATCCAAGTCATGAGTCCTTAAGGGCAGCCTGAGCAGCTCACTGTCTTTTGACTTCTCTATACACTCTTATGTTTCTACAGGAGCCTAAGTGCTTTCTTCAATTTTGCTTTCTTAGTATCCAGCCTAGCATCATTTTCCAATTTCCTTTCTTTCTTCTTTTTGTGTTTTTAATTCTAAATTGAGAGATGGAGTTATTGCTGTTTCTCTGTAAGATAAAGTGGTAGGCTTCTGGGATGATCCTTTAATCCATAAAGCATTCTGTGAATGTGGGCCCAGCAGAAGCACAGAGCAGAGACATGTCTTAAGAGACAGTAGAGAACATATCCCATCTTTTAGTGGAATTATTGATTTTCTTGATATTTAATTTCTTTAGTTCATTATATATTTTGGATATTAACCTTTTATCAGATGTGTCGTTGGAAAAAAAAAACTTTTCTTATTCTGTAGACTGTTGCTTGCTGCTTTGTCTAAATAATGGTGTCCTTTGCCATGTAAAAAGTTCTCAGTTACATTAGGTCACATTTTTTAATTGGTGATATAGTACCTGTGCTAATGTTGTTCTGTTAGGATAGTGTTTTACTTTACAAATGAATTCAAAGCTATTCCTCATTTTCTCTTCTATAAGGTTCATTGTCTCTGTATTATGTTAAAGTCTTTGATAAGATTGGAGTTGAGTTTTGTGCCAAGTTAGAACTCTACATTTATTTGGATTTTTATATTTTTGTACTGATACCAAATTGTTTATATTACTATAGTTTTGTAGTACAGCTGGAAATTGAAGATGGTGTTACCTCCAACAGTTCATTTATTATTTATAATTGTTCTAATTGTCCTGTTTTATTTTTGCTTTTGTTTTTCCATATTATGCTGAAGATTGTCTCTTTAAGGTATATGAAGATCTGTGTTGTAATTTTCATGTGAGATTTCATTGAATCTGTAGATTGCTTTGGTAAGATGTTCATTTATATTATGTTAACCTTACTGATTCGTGACCATGGGAGATCTTCTCATATTCAGATATCTTTGACAATTTCTTTTTTCAGTAGCTTGAAATTTTTTTCATACAAAATTTCACTTGCATGGTTAGAGATATCCCAAAATATTGTATGTTATTTGAAGATCTTTTGAAAGGTGCTTGTTTCTGTTGTGGTCTGGGAATCACTAAACAATCAACTCAGATACCTATCTCAGTTTAACAGGGCTGATTCTACCAGGATCTGCTTAACTAGACCTTTGGGAATTATGGCAAAGAGATAAGAAACGGTATGGTAGAAGGTTGGCTATAGAACTGGGGGTCGGGGGGGGGTAAGAAGGGGTTGGACTTGGAGGAATGAACAAAGCAGGAAAGAATGCAATTGCCTTACTTTCTTCCCTAATCAGAGTGGCCTGGGAATTCTCAGGGAGTACCTGATGGAACTTGGCTTTAGAATACAGCAGTAGGTGGGGGAAGGGAGGGTAGGAAGAGAAAGTCTGTAGGATTCACTGGAGATAAGAGTAGGATAGGTTGAGCACTGCAACAGGTGTTCCATTGCAGATCTGGGGATGAAACCCGGGTTTGGATTTGGATGAGCAGAAGAAGAGGTGAAGATTTGTAGCTACCATCTCTCCTTCCCTGGCAGGAGAGGCCTATGAAATTTATCCCCATGTAGTTCATGGGATAAAGCAGGGAGGTTGGAGCTGGGGAAGGTTAGGAGGGGAAGGTCTGTTTGATCCACTGAAGATGGGTATAGCAGGTGTTCTGCTGCAAAGCTGGGGGTGAGACTGTGAGATTTCAAATCCGTTAACAGTCATCTGGTTGTATTTTTCACAGCTACTGGAATTGGAAATTTTTAAGCAGAAGCATCAGGCCTTTCAAGTGAATGGTTGACAGATCCTGAAGTCACATTCTGTTGAGGGTTGAAGGGAGGCACACTTTTTATGCTAAACTTCACAGATATTGGTGAGGGAAATTTCATGAGCTTAAAGTACATCACTTCAGTAAAGCCAAAAGAAATTAGAGAAACCTATATTCATTAAAGTATTATTTTATTTTTGAATAGAACAAAAGTTAATATTGAATACTTTAAGCAGTTCAATTGTACTTTTGGCCCAAGGTCATGATATAATAGTTCAAACTTACTTTGGAAAGATGTTAAAACACATTTCAGCTTTTTATTTTTTTAATTAAAAAAGACAAGTGAAAATGTGAGCACAGCTTTCCAACCCTTATTCTAGTAAGCACAAAGCACATGGAAAGCTGCATAAATGTGAAATTAACTTTTTGCTGTTTAGAAAAAAAGAATTTGGATTTGAAAGCAAGTGAGCTAAAATAAAAACATGCATAATTTACACTACAGATGGGTCTACACTCTGCATTAAATGATACCTACTGATTTCAATGAGAAAGAAAACTCAGTGACAAGTAGCATTAAGAAGGTGGCAGAAGTAATCAAACACATGGCATTTTAAAGACAAGGCATAATGAAGTTTCCATCAAAATCTTTCTTTTCCATGACTCAGACACCACATAACTATCTCACAAGCTTCCTCAGAGGTTCCAGTGCCATTGTCAATAATGCATGCAGTACATCTTCAGATATAAAGTCAAGAGGAATTTACCCAACTCAAAAATGCCAAAGCTCAAATTCACTGTACCATGGGGATTAAAACAAGACAAGGATGTGTGAATGTGTGCTGTATGTAGATCGGAAGCTAGTTTTGTTGAAGGCTAAAAATGAATTCTTAATGAGGTAGAGATTCTTACATTTTATAAGCCAGCATCACATTAATGGACTCATGGTTATGAATAAAGCACTTGCCATTTAAACCATTTCTATTAGGCAACATGAGAAGGAGGGTCTTGGTATTCAGAGTATTGCATTTCCTGTGAGAGGTCCATTGGTACCAGAGGCTATGCATGCTGAACAAATCAGCATTGTGACAGCACTCTCACACACAGACCTTTATTTTCAGATTCAAAGGAAATTGATTAGGAAATGAAGTACAGTTGGCTTTAAAAAGTTTGATTCTTATAACTGCAGAGAATCAAAATAACTTTCATGAGTACATACAATTAAATTTTGAAATTTCGGTAACTTTTAGATTAGCTTATAATAGTATTATTGTATTTAAATGATTAAATATGTGAATAAGTTCATAGAAATTTGGCACATTTAGCCATGATATTTTTGTTTGGTTTTTGTCTTTATTATTTTTCTCAGTTTCTACTATTTCTTTGAAAATTGTGTTTAATGGGTTTTGATTGTATTCTTTTTCCCCTCAACTTCTTTCCTTAAATACCCAACTGTATATCTACTTAAACAAGCACAAAAATAAAAAAAAAATATTAAGTATAGTTTAGTTTGTGCTGCTCATATACTCTTGGATATGTGCATTTCACCAGAGTAATCAACTCACCAGAAAGCCACATCTTTGTTAATTTCATAACCTCTATGGGTATCTTAAAAAAACACATATTTGAAAAGTAAAGGTTATCATGTTCAAATATGATACTCAAAACTTTTTATATGTTGTCCAGATTCTTGTTTACCTCACTTGCAAATATTGTTCCAGCCCTATCTATTTATGTGAAATTTTCATAATTTCATTTTTTCTCATAGATAAATAACATTTCACTGCATAAGTATGTGACTGACCCAAATTTTGATTCCCCTGAAGCTCTAACTGTAGGATAATCCTTTCAAAGTCTGTACTGGACAAAGACAAAGCACTAGTTTTCTCTTTGTGCTATGGTCAGAGCCTCTGAGAAGGTATTAGTTTGCCTCATCTCCCATGCTAACACATTCTCGTTACCCAGTAATCAGTTGATAGACAAGCTTCAACTACAGTTCTGTTAACAACCTCATCCTAAGCCCTGGCACTCCGAATGTGATAGAGGAGCAATAGAAAATTTGCTCCGACTCATTAGCACAGGAACAGACTCTCTGAGATTGACACCTGTAGCACAATTAATTAAAGGCAACTAAAACTCAGAACCTCAAGACACTAAAATGTGTTTGTATAGAAAAAGACACCACCATTGGAATGAAAATATAACCTATAGAGTGAGCAAACATATCTACCAACTATCCCTCTTTTAGAAGATGAATAACTATAGTATGCAAAGTATTCAAAAAATAAAACACTAAAAAAACAATGACCCATTAAAAATAGGGCATGGGTTTAACAGTGTTCTCAAAAATTGTAACACAAATGCTGAGGAAAAAAAAAGATCAGCATCACAGGCTCTCTGAAAAATTAAAATTAAAACTAACTCAAAATTTAATCTTCCTGTAGTCATAATTGATGAGATAAAAGTGATGCTAAAAGGTGACCTATGTGTAGGGAAATATTGCTTACTGACTTGTTCCTCAAGGCTTTCTCAGGTTGCTCCTTTTCATAATCCAGAGCTTCTTTTCAGGGGTGGCAGCAAACATAATAAGATAAGCCCTTTCCACCAATAATTAACAAAAAATCATATTTTACAGGTTTCCTAAAGCCAATATTACATAGAAATTTTTTTCAACTGATGTTCCTTCTTTTCAAATTGCTCATATAAAGCTGACAAAATCTAGTCAGCACAACCAATCAGGGAAACAAAATTCAGGAGATAAGTTGACAATAGCTACATATGTAAGTTGACAGTAGCTACATATGTAAAACATGTATATTTGCGGGAAAGGTGCACAGAGGGCTGTGGATCCCTGTCCTTCCTAGGTGTAACAACCAAAGAATACAATGGTGGGACTCATGGCTCCAGCAGCATATGTAGCAGAGGATGGCCAAGTCAGTCATCAATGGGAGGAGAGGCCCTTGGCCCTGTGAAGGTTCTATGGCCCAGTGTAGGGGAATGCCATGGCTAGGAAGTGGGAGAGGGTGGGTTTAGTAAGCAGGGGGAGGGGGAGGGAGCAGGGCCATATTTGTTGTTGTTGTTTTCATGTTTTAAAAATTTTTTTCTTATTTTTTAGGAGGGGAAACTGGGAAAGAATATATCACATGACATGTAAATAAAGAAAATATCTAATAAAAAAAGCATGAACATTTTACAAATTCAAACCTTTAGCTCAGAAATACTTTAAAGTCATAGTTTTATGGATAATTCAGTTGTAGCAACATTTATACTAGTTTATATTAAAACGTTGCTTATTTCAAGTTGTTGCCTTATATGTTAACCCATATACAATGTTAATGCAATGTGAACAGCACAGATCTGAATTCTTTGATGTATCACTGTCTCATCAACTTGTCTCTCACCACCTTATATTTAGACCTATTTTACTTACAAACTTTATAGGAGAAAAATATCTATTAGGTCAACAAAGGAACAAACAAACAAAAATAGAAAACCTTCCTTTGAGTAGTCAGTCCAAGGAGTGCAAAAGTCCAAGATATTTCCAAAGCTATATAGGCTACTGCCATTGCTTTTGTTTGCCTCCTAGAACCTGTAGGTAAGATCTTATTGCTGAAGATACAACATACTTCGAACATAGGAGTTGGAGAAATCAAGCTGGAACCAACCTGGAAATCTCCTCCCTGAGGACTGGGACTCATGTTGTTTAGAAGTTGCTATGCAAGTACTTGAGGGAGAAAAGTAATAATTAAATTTATCCATCTGTAATGTAGACAAACTATAACAATGACTGGCCCATTGCTATTGAAACAATAACATTTATCTATTGGTTGAAACCAACATAGGTCTAATTGGATGTAAGGACTAATCAGTAGGAGAAAAATAATGCCTGGCACTATAAACTTAGTGGATAATCCAGTTTGAGAGTCAAAAACCCTATAGGGGAACTTACAAACACCATTTCCCTAAACCAAAGTAATGTCTAATTCTACTTCTAATGCATATGTTTATAAAGCTTGAGGAAGCTCATGAAAGCACATCAAAATGACTTGGAGACCCAGTGACCCAGGATGTCTACCACAGGATGTCCCTATATGTCTTCTAGGCATATAGGGAAAATGTAACCATGAAATCTCAACAATATTATATAATGACAACACCAGTTGATGTGCCAATGTGAATTAGGAAAGAATTCCACTTGGTGCTATGCCTAGATAAAGAGGTACCAGGAATTAAATGGTGCTGAGAAAGAGTGAATCCATTTTTTTAATAGGATGAGCCCCCTTATAAACCAAATCCCAAATGGTCATTCCTAAACACATGCACATACACGCAACACTAAATATACTCAAAAGGTCTTGTGTGTGTTAGTGCACAAAAATAATAATTAAAGAAGAGGGCATGAGTTTGAGAGGCATTGGAAGACAAAGGAAAACGTGGATGAAGAAAAATGATGTAAATATAGTTGGTATATGTGAAAATTTCAGAAAGATTGGAAATTACATAAAATCCATGAAAACCAACTTTGTGTTCAGGTTAAAATTATCCTTACAGTAAAACTTATTTTCTCCTTTAATGGTAGATGGTCTTTCTTTCTTTTTTATTGGATATTTTCTTTATTTACATTTCAAATGTTATCCCCTTTCCCGATTTTCCTCCCTCCCAGAAACATCCTATCACATCCTCCCTACCCCTGCTTCTATGAGGGTATTCTTTCCTTCCATCCACCCACCCCTACCTTCCCACCCTTGATTCCCCTACACTGGGGCATCTTTCATAGGAAGGACCAAGGACCTCTCCAGGCCATCCTCTGCTACATATGCAGCTGGAACCATGTGTACTTCTTTTTGGTCCTTTAGTACCTGGGAGTTCCGGGGAGTCTGGTTGGTTGATATTGTTGTTCTTCCTATGGGGTTGCAAACCCCTTCTACTTCTTTAGTCCTTAGACTCCAGAGAACCAAATAACACTATTAAAAGTGGGGTACAGCACTAAACAATGAGTTTTCAATTGAGGAATATTGAATGGCCAAGAAGCACCTAAAGAAATGTTCAACAACCTTAGTTATCATTGAAATACAGATCAAAACAACCCTGAGATTCCACCCCATACCAGTCAGAATGGCTAAAATAAGAAACTCAGGTGATAGCAGATGCTGGCAAGGATGTGGGGAAAGAGGAACACTCTTCCATTGCTGATACATCTACCAGATGGTCTTTCAAGGCAGAATATGGCAGTCCTTCATTACGAAAACATTTCAACACAACCTAGAAAACAGTCCCTATAGATTAAAAACAAGGTCAGTTGTTAAGCTTGTCAACTCTACTGAAGGCTTCAGTTCCAGATCTGATGGACGCCTTTTAATTTTTTGTATTTTTTAAAATGATGCTTTTCTCAGCATATATAAACTTCATTCAAAGGTTAGTAAAGCAGAAAAAAATGAAAACACATTCTAATAGGCTTCAGGTAGCTCTGATTATGTTAGATAACTATCAAACAGTTAATTGATGTTAATAATTAATGTCACTAATAGGGCTTTCTCTCAGAGACATTTCCAAAACAAATTATTCCTATTCTTCTTGCCATTATAATCATGAACACAGGTGTGGATTGCAAAGTTCAGGCTAGCAATGCCACAGAGAGATGTTTGTGAAGTTGTACAAAATATAATTTGTACAAATACTTTGATTCCTTTCTCTATAAGCTAAACCAATTCAATGTTATAAAATGTCATTTTATATTTATTGTTCCTTTTAAGAACAAGTATAGTATCAAGGAGGAATGATTTAGGAATATTAACTTTGGTTTCTCTTATATAAGCTTCACTTGATATTCTCTGTGAAATTTTGCTTTGAATAATTAATGCATGTGCTAAAACTCTTAGAATTTCCTTTAGCACTAGTCAGTTTCCCATGACCCAATCAATGACCCCACATCCATGTACATGAACTGGATTCAGGGTGTTATTAATAACAAAACAAAGATGTTATTAATAACAAAACAAAGAGAAAATAGGAAGCTTGGAGTGAGACAAGGAGTTGACACTAAGGGGATTTGTAAGGAGGAAGTGATGGATAAATGAGATCAAGATCATTGTGTAAACATTGTATAAAGATATTTTCAAAGAACAAAGAAAAGTTTTTGACTCAAATGAAAACAATTAGAAAAAATGATTATTCCAAAAGAACTATACCTATCAAAATAATTTATTCATTAAAGAGTAAATTTAATTTTTATACATGCATAATATATCTTACTGTTTATTTAGTATTCTGAATTAATCAAACTGTCATCTTAAGATATTTTTATGTCAGTGACTTTTGTCAAATATATATGAGTTATGAATGAAAGACTAGAAGCCATGAGTGTTATTTTTATAGTTAGAAATAACATGGTATTTCCACACCTGGAAATTTAGTAGAATATTATTTACTCAGTTTGATTCTGAAAATGAAGTAAAAGTTCCATATCTGGATCTATTATTTTCTTTTTCACTGTCTCTAAGTTATAAGTGGCTTTTTTTTTTTCAGCCTGCTGTTTGGTTTGACAATAACATTCTTTCTTCTTCTCTGGGGAAAGACTTGATTGAAAGATATGGATCAAGTTGGGGAAGTATGTTTTCCAATTGCTTTGACAGTGACATTGGCTGACTACTCATAAGGGAGATGTCTGAAACTTCTTAGGTCCTCCACAATTTCATATTTGCCTGAAAAAAAAAACAAAATAAAACTTAAAGCATTTATGAGAGCAACATTCAATCTGCCTTGGAGAGAGAGGTAACCATACTCCAGCAACAGTCTTCTCTTTAGACTTGGCAACCTGCTTGTATAGTATTGAAATCCACTCTGAAACCCACCCAGGAGGTTTGTTGTTTGGGAAAAGACAGAATTTTTTTTAATAATTTACCATTTGGTTGCCTTAAGAATAGAAGCGTTGGGATTTTTGAATTTTCAGTCTTTAGATACAGAATGTTAACTATTTATGCAAACACCATGTTTCATATTGCTTTATGAAATATAGAGTTTATATTTGGCATTCATAATGTTTACCATCTGGTCAATTGGCATGGAAATACAAAAGAACAAATCCAGCTTGACAAAATATAGGAAAATAGTAGTCTATTAGGAATGACATAATTTTCTGAAAGCTCGTTTGATTTAAAGTCCTCAATTCGAGTTAACCAACTAATAAGGGTGCCGAAAATAGACAAAGGATAATGCTGGTGTCTCAACAACTGTAGCTAAGAAACAGGAGATCCATGTCACAAAAGAATTGAGTGCTTATCCTAACCTATACATAAACAACACTTAACAGTAGACAAAGTATTTAGCCATAAGACCAAAATTGATAAATTTCCCTAAAATAAAGTACAGGAGTAATTTCTGCCTGACAAGGACCTAAATACACACAACTAAAATAAACTAAAAATTAAGATATAGAAAAACATTAAATGAAAATGAAATTCTACACACCAAAGGAAACATTGATTGACTGAAAAGTTAATTCTAAAATAAGGAATTGCAGGAACAAGTAACATGGCTTAGGCTGTCATGCAGCAAGACTTGAGTTCGATACTCAGGGCCAATGTGTAGGAAGGGAAAACCAATTTTCATTAATTGCCCTTTCTCTGACTTGCACATCAGCCTTGTTGGGGGCGTGGATGTACAACACACACACACACATGACACATGCATACATATACATGAATGAAAAGTATTTCAATAATATGTTTGTTAAGTGCTTTTATTTTCAAAATATTTTTAACTAAATAAGAAAAAGAAGCACCCCAAAACAAACAACTTAAATTTAGCATGAATTAAGAATCACAATATGTTTTCTGTGGAGAAAGTGTAAATAACTACCAATTGTCTTAAAAGGTTTCAAAGACACCAATCATCAAGGAAACTCAAAGGCACAATGAAAGAGGACCTTACACATCCCAAGATATCCATTTTCATTTAAAAGTGTAATTTAGAAAAAAAATGGAGAATTTGAAAACATTTGATTATTTTTGTGTGGACTTATAAAATCACTAAGAGAGGTATACATGATCCTTCAAAAATGAAAATGAATTAGAACTATATTATGATCTAGTAACCTAAATATTTGATCTTTAACCAAAAGAATTGAAATTAGAATCTTGACAACATCATTGTGTTCCTGAGATAATTACAGCATCCCTCATATTATCTAAGATAAACTCAGAAGCTAAGTCTTTATTATCAGATAAATAAAAGAAATAGGATATCCATGGTCTTTTTTGGTTCCATATAACTTCTTGTATATTTTTTCTTTGAAATAAGATGTTATAATTTAAATAAGTTTTGTATTAAATCTGTAGATTACTTTTAGTAACAGCCATTTTTACTATATTAATTCTGCTAATAATGAGAGCATTGTTTGTGAATATATAGGCTACTGTTTAAAATTTTGTAATTGTAATATGTAATTGTAATGGTCTATCTTGTAATTTTACCATGATTTTTGATATGAGAATTTTGTAGCAAATTCTAAAGGATTTTTAAAAATTATTGAAAATGGATTACTCTCTAATACAGTGCACACCAAGCAGTCTTTGCTCCCTTCACTAATTTTGGCTCTTCCCCACCTCCTCTCTCCCCAGCATCAATTCCCCTTCCCTTTCTGTTCAGAACAGAGCAGGCTTCCAAGAGACAACAACTACACACAATAAAAGGAAATACAATAAGACAAGACAAAATCCCTCACAGTGAGTCTAGGTAAGATAACCCACCACGAGAAAAAGAGTCCTAACATCAGGCAAAGAGTCAAAGACACCCACACCCATAGTTAAGAGACCCGCTCTCCTGAACACACATAGAAAAAGCTAGCAGCCGTAACATATATGCAAAGGACCTTAACCAGACCTCTGTGGCTGCTGTGCTTGCAATATCGGTCTCTGTGAGCTTATATGAGCTATCCTTGTTTGATTCAGTGGGCCATGTTCTCTTGGTGTCTTCCGTTCCCTCTGACTACAACAGTTTCTGTGGTTCCTCTTTTATTGGATTCCCAAAGTTCCAAGAGGAGGGTCCTGATGAATACCTCCAATTTAAACTCTTTCCAGACAATCTTTGAATATGTGCCTCTGCAACCACTCCTTTCTATTGCTGGAAGAGTCATCACTAATGATGATCTATCAATACATCTACCTGTAAGTATAGTAGAACATCATTAGGAATCATTCAATTGATATTTTTTATTTGTTTGGTTTTGGAACAGTTATTTTTGGTTCTATCCTGGGCTCTTGGCTATCAAGGCTTAGCTTCTTGGTCACCAAAGTACCGTTGGGCATGCGCTCCCTCTTGTGAGGTGGAACTAAAGTTTAGCCAGATATTGGTTATCCACTCCCACCAATTCTGTGTCACCATAGCTTCACCACATTTGCAGACATTACAGAGTGTATGTTAAAGTTTTATGGATGGGTTGGTATCCATACATCTTTTGTTGTAGCCTATGGACTACTTTCCTGCACCGACATAGGCTAGAACTCTAACTAGACTAAAACATATGTATGAAGCCTCCACATAGGCACTGATTTTATCTCTCAGTGTTCAATGAGCTATGAGGATATCTTTCTTTCCAATTCCCCCTTTGCTATCCTTTTGAGAGAGCAACTCTTTCTTCTAGCATTAGCCTGGTTTATTTGGGGA
>NW_022196896.1:9900070-9913662 GCF_008632895.1 Mastomys coucha
TTGCTTATCAGTTAATATCCACTTATAAGTGGATGCATATAATATTTTTGTTTTGGGATTTTGGATAGATCATTCAGGATTTTTTTTTATTTCCATCCATTGGCTTTTGAATATCAGGCTGTTAATTTTAACAACTGAGTTATACTTTATTGTATAAATATACTTTAATTTATTTGTCCATTCTTGTGTTGAGAGACATTTATGAATTTCCAGGTGCTGGCCATTATGAATAAAACTGAAATAAAATCATAGATGAACAAGTGTCATATGGTAGGGTGAAATGTCCTTTGAGCATATCCCAAGAGTTGTGTAGAACTGCCATATGGATTTCCATAGTGTATCCCACCTACAAGGAAGAGTGTATCCCTTGCTCCAAATTCATCTCAGCATGAGATGTCCCTTTTGTTATTCATCTTAGACATTCTGAAAAGTATAAGATGGAATCTCATAGCAGTTTTGATTTGTATTCTCTTGATGGCTATGGATGTTGAACATTTCTTTAAGTGTACCAGCCATTTGAGATTCTTCTCCTGAGAATATTCTGTTTAGATCTGTACTCCATTTTTTCATTGGACTGTTTGTGAGGTTTTTAGGTATTTAGTTGAATGGCAGTGGTCTGTTCAGGCAACCTAGCCCCAGTTGAGTAATAGGCATAGAACCCTGGATCATCCAGTGGGCAATTTCTGTTCACAAGGGACAGTAGGTGTTCAGTCAGAACTCCTGAGTCTTTGGCCCCTGTTTCAGTCACAACCTCTCACAGCTGTCCCTGCAGGAGATGTGTACTCTATCAAGTAGACAATGCCCCAAGCTCCCAGCATTCTAGCTGGACCCTACCCCCAGTCACTAACCATAGCCAGGCATGCCTCACCCCATAGATAGCTACACATCATACAATATAAGTAGTAGTTCGCCCCCTCCCTTCTTGCTTGCTCTTTGTCTCTTCTCCTGCCCTCTTTTCTCTCTTGCTTCCTCTTTTTCATGCTCTGTTTCCTTCTCTTCCCTTTTTGCTCTCTTGCTTCCTTTCTTTTCTTTCCCTATCTCTTTCCTTCTCTTTTCCTCTCCTTCCTCTCATTTCTTTCTCTCTACATGACTGGTCTATTTTCTCTTTCTTATAATAAAAAATATCACATTTATACACTTTTAACCAATTAATATGCCATGCAGCTCCAGGCCCAATCAGCAGAGAGCTGCAGACAGGCCTCAGCAGTAGAGAGCTCCAGATGGCAGAGAGAGCCCAGGTATCAACAGCAGAGAGCTCTAGACAGCAACAGAGAAATGCAGCCCCACATTTAATCTCTTGAAATCATTATATATTTTAGATATCAGTCCTCCAGCAGATAGAATTCACCAATGAATCTATC
This sequence comes from Mastomys coucha, assembly GCF_008632895.1. Lineage (NCBI taxonomy): Eukaryota > Metazoa > Chordata > Mammalia > Rodentia > Muridae > Mastomys > Mastomys coucha. The sequence goes on from NW_022196896.1 coordinate 9,901,432, forward strand.
ACTCAGGATCTCATTTCTTATCAGAGGCCTATTTAAGATCAGCTTCTCTTGATCTCCCTTAATTTGTTTTGGTTTTGAAATAAACTTATTCTCCACCTGTTTTAGAAAATAACTTTGCTGGATACAAAATGATTGCTTCATAGTTACACACTTTCAAAGCTTAAAAATTTTCATCCTGTGTTCTTCTGACTTTTATGTTTGTTGATGAGAATTCTAGACTAATTATTTTATTTCAGCCTTTGTATATAGCTTAGATATTTCATACTGCTTTTAGAACTTTATTTTGCTGTGTTTATCTGACATCTTGTCTATGATGTCTCAAGAATAATTTCTTTTCTGGCCATATCCATTTAGAATCTACATGTGTCTTATGTTTTAATGGCTTCTTCTACATTTGGCAGGTTTTCTGTAATCCTTTCATCAAAGAACCCGCCTGTTTTGTTAGATTTTTATCTTTGGCCTCTATTGAACACTATGAATTTGCAGGGATGGTCTTTTAAATATGCACCAGATTTCTTGAAATAAAGCTTATGCTCCTTATTTTTCCATGTATATCCATGTATTATTGGCTACATCATTTTTCCTATCCAAGAACTTTGTAATATTTGTCACTTCTTCTTCTTGGTCTTTCTTACGTGTTTCTGAACTTTTAAAAATGGGTATACTTTATTGGCAAATTCCTCATTTTAAGTATTTTTGCTTTGCTATTTTTCAATGTTTCTACTTTTATGATTTTTTTCCTCAATATTTCAGACTTTGGCTAAAGTTTGCAATTTCATTCATTTTGCAGAATGTTTTAGACAAATTTCCTTAATTTCAGTCATCTGCTCATTTGTATATGCTATATGGCTATTAATTATTCTCAAAAAACCCTGTGCTGGCTTGAAGAGGTGCTTCCCCATAGACTCAGGTATTTGAAGTTTTGGCCATAGAGACTGATACTATTAAGAGATGTGGCCTTGTTGGAATAGGTGTGGCTTCATTCACTGAAGGAAGTGTGTCACTGTGAGCATGGGCTTTTTGTCTCAAATGCCTTGTGTCCATTTCACATTTGCTGCTTCTAAATCAAGATGTAGAACTCCCCGCTCTTTCTACAGCACCATGTTGTCAATGTGCTTACCCTGATGATGATGGATTCAACTTCTGAAACTTCAAGCTATCCTGAATTAAATGTTTCTCTTTGTAAGAGTTGGTTTGGTTATGGTGTCTCTTTACAGAAATGGAAAACCTAAGATATAAGTTGATACCAGAAGTGGTATATTGCTATGAAAGGCCTGACCATGCTTTCCTTTGAGGGAAAGAGGACTTTGAAACTTGGATTAGAAAAGCAGTTGATGTTAGCCCTCTATCAGATGTAGGGTTTGTACAGATTATTACCAATTCTATAGGTTGACATTTTGTCTTATTGACAGTGTCCTTTACCTTACAGAAGCTTTTCAATTTCATAAGATCCCGTTTATCAATAGTTGATCTTAGAGCCTGAGCCATTGGTGTGCTGTTTAGGAAGTTTCCCTTTGTGTGGATATGTTCAAGGCCCTTTCCCAATTTCTCTTCCAATAGATTCAGTGCATCTAGTTTTATGTGGAGGTCTTTGATTCATTTGGACTTAAGCTTTGTGCAAGGAGGTAAGAATAGGTCATTTTGTATTCTTCAAAATGCTAACCTCCACTTACATTAATATGCTCTCTTTTTTCCATTGGATGGTTTTAGCTTCTTTATCAAAGATCAAGTCATCATAGGTGTGTGGTTTCATTTCTGGGTCTTCAATTCTATGGAGGTTAACAGGACAAACAATAGAAGAATAGAAGCCAATGGTGCACAGGATGATTTGAACTGTGGGGGTTTGTCTTTAGAGAGTTCTGAGATAAAAGATTTTTAGTATGTGACTTGGAGATTGTTTTGTGATATCTTGGCCAAGATCATGGCTTATTTTTGGCGTTGTGCACAGTTTGCCTGAGGTTAAATGAAGAGTTTTGGATTAATTTAATTGGCAGATTTAATCTCAAAACAAACTAGTATTGACCCTGTTATGTAGTTATTAGTGGTCATTATTATGCAGATCTATAAAGAAAAGGAGCAAGATAAGCAAGGAAATACATCAAATGTACAATTAGAGGAAAAATGAAGTACCAAGAAGTAGAAGGGAGTTAAATTCTATGTTCAACAAGATGAACAGATTAAAAAAAAAAACTGATATTGTATGGAGTAAAGGGAGTAGTGATCTCAGACCCTTCTAGCTAAATTTCAAACATGTGAAAAAAATTATTAAACAGCTTAGGTCCAGAGATGCTGGTATATTCTTTTAATCCCAGCACTCAGGAAACAGACTGATGAATCTCTGAGTTCAAGCCTCTCCTGGTCATCAGAGCAATTTCAAGGACACTCTAGCTCAGGCAGTAAAGAGAACTACTGAAAACAAAGATCTGGTAAAGATATAACTGAATAAGGGAGCAATAATTGAACCTCAACAAGAAGCAGAGCTAGGCAGCTTAATCCACATGTTTCTGGCTTTAGAGTCAAGGTTAGAAGAAAGCAGTTATAAAATCTAATTCCATAGCTAAAGAAAGCTTTTGAGGCCAGGATTGTGTCAGGGATATCTCTGCATGGAGGCCTATTGGGTCATCATATGAAGCTGTGAAGGTGAATGTGAAACCTTGATTGCCTTGGAGATCTCAGGATGTTAGACATTATAGAGTCATAGGATACCTGCCAAAGAGAGCTGCTAACATGGACTGAAAGCAACCCAAGAGAGAGTGGTGTGTTCATTCAAAACAGCTTTAAGGGGTTAGAGACCTGAATAGTGCTTTGACCATAGAAATGGAGATATAGAGTTTGGAGTTTGCCTAGGTGGTTTTTGGTCTTGCTTTGGTCCAATATTTTCTCATTATGTTCCCTTTCCTCCATTTTGAAATATTAATATATATCCTCTGCTTTTGTATATTGGAAGTATGTGTTCTAATTTTTATTAGATATTTTCTTTATTTACATTTCAAAAGATATCCCCTTTCTCATTTTCCCTCAAAAAAAAAATTATTGCTTCCCCCCAACCCTGCTCACCAACCCAACCTCTCCTGCTTCCTGGCCCTGGCATTCACCTACACTAGGGCATAGAACCTTCACAGGACTAAGGGCTTCACCTCTCCATTGGGCCATCCTCTACTACATATGTTGCTGGAGCCATGAGTCCCACCATTCGTACTCTTTGATTGGTAGTTTAGTCCCTGGGAGCTCTGAGGGTACTAGTTAGCTTATATTATTGTTCCTCCTATGGGGCTGCAAAACCCATCATCTCCTTGGGTCCCTTTTCTAGCTCCTTCATTGGGGACCCTGTGCTCAGTCCAATGTATGGCTGTGAGCCTCTACTTCTGTATTAGTTAGGCACTGGCAGATTCTCTCTTGATTTTGATTTTATAGAAGATTACCATAAGAATATCAGAAGAGAGTTGGTACATTGGAATTTTAAACAGGGTTGAAACTGTTATAAAATATGAAAGTGTTTGAAGTTGGAATGAATGCCCTATGATATAACTACAAGCCTATAGATGCAAGAAGTGGAATGTGGTGCTTTGATTAAGAATGGCCCTAAACATATTTGTTTGAATGCTTGCCCCATAGAGAGTGGCACTATTAGGTTGTATGGCCTTTTTGAAGTAAGTATGTCTCTATGGGGACAGGCTTTGTGCTCTCAGATGCTCAAGCTAGTCATATTGTCATTTTCACTTCTGCTGTCTGCAGATCAAGATGGAGAACTTTAAAGTTCCTTCTCCAGTATCATGTCTGCTAACAAGTGGCCACGTTTCACGCCATGAGTCTCATGTCATGATTAAAACTGAATCTATCTCTGAACTGTAAGTCAGACCCAATTAAATGCTTTATTGTTCATTTGATTTTTTTTCTAACAGTTGCTGTAGTACTGGGATCTCTTCACAAATATAGAAACCATAAAACAGGCATTGAATTGTTTCTCAGAAATTCAGCTAGTTGTGTCATTTCTAACTCAGTTACAAGGGAGGTTTGTCAATGGGGGGTTGGTCACATATGGTGGTTGTACTGGCTGGTTTTGTGTCAACTTGACACAAGCTGAAGTTATCATACAAAAAGGAGCTTCAGTTGAGGAAATACATCCATCAGATCCAAGTATAAGACATTTTCTCAATTAGTGATCAAGGAGGGAGGGCCCCTTGTGGGTGGTACCATTCTGGGGCTGGTAGTCTTGTGTTCTATAGGAAAGCAAGCTGAGCAAGCCAGTAAGGAACCATGGCCTTTGCATCAGCTCCTGCTTCCTGACCTGCTTGAATTCCAGTCCTGATTTCCTCTAGTGATCAACAGCAATGTGGAAGTAAGCTGAATAAACCCTTTCCTCCCCAACTTGCTTCTTGGTCATGATTTTTGTGCATGAATAGAAACCCTGATTAAGACAGTGGTTATGCCATATTATTCATGTTTCCATATCATATTTTCTGCTTTCTATTGGAGTGGAGATCTCTCTCTCTCTCTCTCTCACTTGCTTTACTCTCTCTCACTTGCTTTACTTTTATTGATAGATAGATAGATAGATAGATAGATAGATAGATAGATAGATAGATAGATACATAGTAGGATCCTATACATATATTAATTTTCTATTAATTTTTCCAAGGGCTTATAGGCATATAGAGCAGCTGAACTAGTGAAATTTAATATTAACTGCAAAATACAATTTCTAAGGTCATCCCATTAGGCATATGCCAACAGCATCAAGGATAGGGCTGCACAGTGAACAACAAGTCTACCAGATTCAGTCATACCCTGGGTAGAGTACTAAGGTACTCACTGAAATCTGCATATATTCTCTGGGCTGGGGATAGATCCATGGACCTGAAATAATCTCTCGGATTACAACAGTATTGATCTCCTTTCCTTCAATAAGCACTGAAAACTCAAAACCCCATACCTATATTATGCGGAGAGCCTACTAGAGCCATTGATTTTGACCCTGTTGAAAATGAATGCCAATTTGTAGGGTACTCTGAGGTCCCACTGGAGGCTAGGGTCTAGACTTGAGGTTCTCTGTTCTTCCAGGAGAACAGGGTCTGTTCACAAGGTTCTCCCAATACTGGGTGGTTTACCTTCATGGCTTCTTGACAAGGTATATAGTGATGCAGCCCATTACTATGTAAAATTTGACCTCAGAATCAGATGGTACCATGTTCATTTACTTGATAGGTATGGGGTACAGTGCAGTAATTTTAAATAAAATATTATGGAACTTTCTTATTGAATGAATTTGTGGTAAAAAGAAAATTACTTTAGGTAGTGTTTAAGAAATGAACTCATATTGAATGTGAGGTATTTAAATCAAATCTTAGTGAAAATAAGAAGCTAGTAATAAGGTGTATGAGTCAAAAGGCAATTTGAACATTGATGTGAATTTTCAGCTCAGGCTAAAATTGTAATTGGTTGTTACAGTCTAAAATTTATCTAGGCACACATAGCTGGGTAGTAAATGTTCCCAAAGCATATTACCTTCAATAAAAATAGTGATAACATATATAACAGCCAAGTCAGAATGAAAATTTTCCTGACTGGAAATTTGCTAGGAGGAACAAAGATTATTGGTTTAAGAAAAAAACACACATACCAGTGATAACAGAAAGGTAGAGATATTATGTAGTACTTTATGCTTATCTTCTAAAATGCATAGGATCTGTGAAGACCAGCCTGAGTTTATGGTGAACAACAGATGCCTAAAAGGATTATTTCAGGGCTGTATCTCCTCCAACATCCATCCATTCATCTATCTATCTATCTATCTATCTATCTATCTATCTATCTATCTATACATCTGTCTACCTATCATCTATTTATCTATGTATCTCTCTATCATCTATCAACTCTTTCTCATATAAAACATCCTTCCTGCAATTTCCCCTCTTCTACACCTCCCAACCACTCCTACCTCCCCTCTCTCCCAGATCCTCTCCTCCTGTTTCATTCTCTGCTCTTCAGAAAAGAACAGGCCTCCCAATGATATCAGCCAAACACTGAATAGCAAGTTGCAAAGAGATTAGGCAGAAAGCTGCATATCAAGATGTGTAAGGCAGCCCAGTCGAAGGAAAACGAACCCAACAACAGGCAAACAACATAAGAGAAACCCCAACCCAACACTCACTGTCCCACTAGAAGAGCCAGCTACATAATTCTAACATATATGCAGAAGGCTCAGTGAAGACCCACATGAGTTCCTTTAAAAGTACAATGTTAGTGAATTGTCATTACTTTTGTAGTCTCCTGCTTCCCTAGAGACTTCTGGCTACAAGGATGCTGTTGTTTGGTCATTTCCTGAGTTTATACAATGCTAAAAAACATTTCTTCTGCAGAGGTTGTCAAATGCAAGTAGTTGCCTCATGTCTTGAGGCAAGTGATATCAAGTTATGACAAATATTAAGCAAACCCACAATGTAAATAGAAAAAGGAGGATATAAACAACCACTATTATGCATGAGGCTGATACAAACTCAGAGATTTATACATACTCAAGAAATGACTGTTCACAAATAATATAAAATAACTTGGTGTGACTCTAACTAAGCAAGTGAAAGATCTGTATGACAAGAACTTCAATTCTCTGAAGAAGGAAACCAAAGAAGATCTCAGAAGATGGAAAAATCACCCATGTTCATGGATTTTCAGGATTAATATAATAAAAATGACCAACTTCCTGAAAGCAATCTACAAATTAAATGCAATCACCAGCAAAATTCCAACTCAATTCTTCACAGACTTAGAAAGAGCAATTTGTAAATTCATCTGGAATAACAGAAAACCTAGGATAGTTAAAACTATTCTCAACAATAAAGGAACCTTTGGTGGAAACTCCATCCCTGACCTTAAGCTTTACTACAGAGCAATTGTGATAAAAACTGCATGGTACTAGTAGAGTGACAGGCAGGTGGATCAATGGAATGGAATTGAAGACCCAGAAATGAATGCACACACTTATGATCACTTGATTTTGCAAAGAAGCTAAAAACATTCGGTGGAAAAAAAGACTGCATTTTCAACAAATGGTGCTGGCTCAACTGGCAGTTAGCATGTAGAAGAATGAAAATTGATCCATTCCTATCTCCTTGTACAAAGCTCAAGGACAAGTGGATCAAGGACCTCCACCTTAAACCAGATACACTCAAACTAATAGAAAAGAAAGTGGGGAAGAACCTCGAGCAAACAGGCACAGGGGAAAATTTCCTGAAAAGAACACCAATAGCTTATGCTCTAAGATCAAGAATTGACAAATGGGATCTCATAAAATTACAAAGCTTCTGTAAGGCAAAGGACACTGTTCATAGGACAAAATGGCAATGAACAGATTGGGAAAAGATCTTTACCAATCCTATATCTGAGAGAGGGCTGATATTCAATTTATACAAAGAACTCAAGAAGTTAGACTCCAGAGAACCAAGTCACCCTATTAAAATTTTGGATACATAGCTACACAAAGAATTCTCAATTGAGGAATACCAAATGGCTGAGAAGCACATATACAAATGTTCAACTTCCTTAGTCATCAGGGAAATGCAAATCAAAACAACCCCAAGTTTCTACCTCACACAAGTCAGAATGGCTAAGATCAAAAACTCAGGTGACAGCAGACACTGATGAGATTGAGGAGAAAGAGTACACACCTTCATTGCTGGTGGGATTGCAAGCCAGTACAACCACTCTGGAAATCAGTTTGGCAGTTCCTCTAGAAATTGGACATAATTCTACCAGAGTACCCAGCTATACCACTCTTGGGCATATACCCAGAAGATCCTCCAACATGTAATAAGGGCACATGCTCCACTATATTCATAGCAGCCTTATTTATAATAGCCATAAACTTGAAACAAACCAGATGTCCCACAACAGAGGAATGAATACATAAAATGTGGTACATTTACACAATGGAGTACTACACAGCTATTGAAAATGATGAATTTATGAAATTTTTAGGGAAGTGGATTGATCTGGAGAATATCATCCTGAGTGAGGTAACCCAAATTACAAAAGAACACACATGGTATGCACTCACTGATAAGTGGATATTAGCCCAGAAGCTCAGAATACCCAAAATACAATCCACAAACCACAAGAAACTCAAGAAGAAGGAAGACCCAAGTGTGGACTTCATATTGTTTGTCCTAAGGGGCTGCAAACTCTTCAGCTCCTTGGGTCCTTTCTCTAGTTCCTTCATTGGGGATCCTGTACTCAGTCCAATGGATGGCTGTGAACCTCTACTTCTGTATTAGTCGGGTACTGTCAGAGCCTCTCCATAGACAGCTATATCAGGCTCCTGTAAGCCAGCACTTGCTGGCATCCATAATAGTGTCTGGGTTTGATGATTGAATATGGGAAGAATTCCCAGGTAGCCAGAAACTGAAACAACCCAGATGTCCGTCAACAGAGTAATGGATACAGAAAATGTGGTACATTTATACAATGGAGTACTATGCAGCTACTAAAAACAATGAAGTTATAAAATTCTTAGGGAAATGGATAGATCTGGAGGATATCTTTCTTAGTGAGGTAACCCAATCACAAAAGAACACACATGGTATGCACTCACTGATAAGTGGATATTAGCCCAGAAGCTCAGAATACCCAAAATACAATCCACAAACCACAAGAAACTCAAGAAGAAGGAAGACCCAAGTGTGGATACTTCAATACTTCTTTGAAGGGGAGAACAAAATACCCATGGAAGGAGTTGCAGAGACACACTATGGAGCAGAGAGTGAAGGAAGGACTATTCAGTGACTGCCCCACTTGGGAATCCTTCCCATATTCAATCATCAAACCCAGACACTATTGTGGATGTGTGTAAGTGCTGGCTGACAGAAGCCTGATATAGCTGTGTCCTGAGAGGCTCTGACAATGTCTAAATAATACAGAAGTAGAGCCTCACAGTTATCCACTGCAATGAGCAAATGGTCCCCAATGAAGGAGCTAGAGAAAGGACCCAAGGAGCTGAAGGGTTTGCATTCCCTTAGGACAAACAACAATATGAACTAAGTAGTACCCTCAGAAATCCCAGGGATTAAACCACCAACCAAAGAATACACATGGTGGGTCTCATGGCTCCAGCTGCATATGTACAGAGGATGGCCTAATCAGTCATCAATGGGAGGAGAAGATCTTGGTCCTGTGAAGGTTTTATGCCCCAGTGTGGGGAATGGCAGGGCCAGGAAGCAGTAGAGGGTGGTTTGTTAAGCATGGTGGGGGGAAGGTTTGTTTTTTTTTTTTTTCTGGAGTGGAGACCAGGAAAGGAGATATCATTTGAAATATAAATGAAGAAAATATCTAATAAAAAAGGAAAAAATGACTGTTAAGATAATAAGCCATTATGTTATGTAACCTGTGGCCTTGTAGTCATGAAGAGTAAAAGTTAAGGTAGAGTTATAAAACACCTTTGTCAATAGTATGACTTAACAGTAATAGTTTTCAAAAATTAAGAACACAAATAAGAAAATATTACAGACTAGACTTTTGCTCTGATGAAGTTTAAATTTTAGGTTTACTTGAACAATTCATTAAACAAAGTAATATATATATATATAATATATATGTGCATATATATGCATATATATGTGTGTGTATAATATACAAAGAATTGAAAGGAGATGTGGTATTGTGATATGCAATTTAAGAAACATATTAAAGGTGGTAACATCATCAAGATTGGTAGAGTATATGATTGACATGAACAAATCATTGGGATATTACTCCAGTTGTTCAATTCTATCTGCCCAAGGAAAGAAAAATTCTGAAGTCAAAAAATAAAAATCTCAATCATGGAGTAGGCAAACATAAGAAGAGGGTTGCCTGAAATTTGAAGCCAGCCTGAACTGCAATGTAAGAACCATCTCAACAATGAAAAATGAATGGAAGGGAGATATAGGAAGGAAGGAAGGAAGGAAGGAAGAAGAAAAGGAGGGAGAGAGGGAAGGGGAGGGAGGGAGGAAGGGAGGTAGGAAGGAAGGAAGGAAATAGAAAAAGAAATAAAGAAAAAATGGAAAGGTTCAACAGCAGATTTGAAGATCTGAACACATAGCAAAACAAACAATAAAAATATCCAAAAAAACTACGGATGATTCCTTATCTGATGTTACTAATATTATATAAAAAAATTAAAAGTAAGAGAATGAGCATTCTTAGATACCACCTATATTCCCATCCCAATAAGACATCATCTTTATGATGATTACCGTATGCTTCATAAAAGAACATAGCATAATGTAACTGGTGGAAAACTATCTCTGGCTTGATGACTGAGAATTTCTCGATTTTAATTAAAATTAAATAAACATATGTCTATGTTGCCTAAATAAGTCAGAATTAGCTAAACCTAACAATGACTCACAACTACATAAGTCATAACATTTCAACTAACGATTGAATATGAGAAGAACAAAAGTTTAATAAAATCTGCAAACCAACATGATCAATATGACACATCTGTACTAAGATCTTCAATAAAATAATAGCTAATTCATCATTAAGAACCATGATGCCCAGAAGCCACAGGTTAACATACTGAACATGCTTGAGAAAAAAAGACATCAGCCAAGAAATATACACCCAACAACATTATCATAAAAACTATGAAAGAAAACTATGTAGAAAGTATCTTAAATAATTTAAATTTAGTGTAAAAGCAAACAAACAAACAACAGTATGTACTCCACCCAACAATCGAAAAGAATACCATTCACAGAGAGACAAGATATAAATTGAGAGGTGAGTTTGTACTAAGTAAAACTAGATTTATTTAAAGAAATGTATAGTTGTATTAAGTAAATGTAAACAATAGCATCTATACACTATTAGAACACTTTTAACTTTTATCTAATTTAAATGACAACTGTATATATAAAACTTTTAATTAAGATTCTGGTTCTAAGATGGCAGCAGCCAGCCGGGAGGCACAGGCCCCATGAGTCGCAGGGGAGTTGCAAGGCGGCAGAGACAGGATCCTCTCAGCTTCCAAGTGACATAGGTGGATCAGCGACCTTCTCTGCCCCTTCTCTACAAGTGGAGGGCCTAACTCATTGGAGTGAGATCCTCCATTTTCTCTCCAGTGAGTTTCTAAGACAAGAGCAGCCAGCTGGGAGGCACAGGCCCCACGAGTCACAGGGGACTTGCAGGGCAGCAGGGACAGGACAAGATCTAGTCAGAGACACTAAGAACATCTAACACCAAAAATCAAGAGATGGCGAAAGGCAAACCCAAGAATCCTACCAACAGAAATCAAGACTACTTGGCTTCATCAGAACCTAGTACTCCCACTGCAGCAAGTCCTGGTTATCCCAAAACACCAGAAAAGCAAGAATTGCATCTAAAATCATATCTCAAAATGCTGATAGAGGAACTTAAGAAGGATATGAATCACTCACTTAAAGAAATACAGGAGAATTCAGGTAAAGAGGTACAAGCCCTTAAAGAGGAATCAAACAAACAAACAAAAATCCCATAAAGAATTACAGGAGATCACAAGTAAACAAGTAGAAGCACTTAAAGAGCAAACTCAAAAATCCTTTAAGGAATTGCAGGAAAACACAAACAAACAGGTGAAGGAATTGAGTAAAACCATCCAGGACCTAAAAATGGAAGTCGAAACAATTAAGAAATCACAAAAAGAGACAACTCTGGAATTAGAAACCTTAGGAAAGAAGTCAGGAAACATAGATGCAAGCATCACTAACAGAATACAAAAGATAGAAGAGAGAATCTCAGGGGCAGAACATAGACAACATTGACAGAACAGTCAAAGAAAATGCAAAAAGCAAAAAGACCCTAACCCAAAACATACAGGAAATCCAGGACACAATGAGAAGAACAAATCTAAGGATAATAGGTATAGAAGAGAGTGAAGACCTCCAATTTAAAGGGCCAGTAAATATCTTCAACAAAATTTTAGAAGAAAACTTCCCTAACTTAAAGAAAGAGATGCCTGTGAACATACAAGAAGCGTATAGAACCCCAAATTAACTGGACCAGAAAAGAAATTCTTCCTGTCACATAATAATCAAAGGACCAAATGCACAAAACAAAGAAAGAATACTAAAAGCAGTAAGGGAAAAAGGTCAAGTAACATATAAAAGCAGGCCTATCAGAATTACAACAGACTTCTCACCAGAGACAGTGAAAGCTAGAAGATCCTGGACAGATGTCATACAGACCCTAGGAGAACACAAATGCCAGCCCAGACTA
>NW_022196896.1:9913892-9915770 GCF_008632895.1 Mastomys coucha
GAAAACTCCAACACAAGAAGGGGAACTACATCCCTGGAAAAGCAAAAATGTAATCTTCCAACAAAACTTAAAGAATATAGACACATGAATGGAATGACAGCTCTAACTACAAAAATAACAGGAAGCAACAATTACTTTTCCTTAATATCTATTAATATCAATGGACTCAATTCTCCAATAAAAAGACATAGACTATCAGATTGGGTACGTAAACAGGACCCAACATTTTGCTACATACAGGAAACCCACCTCAGTGACAAAGACAGACACTACCTCAGAATAAAAGGCTGGAAAACAATTCTCCAAGCCAATGGCCCCAAGAAAAGAGCTGGAGTAGCCATTCTAATATCAAATAAAATTGACTTTCACCCTAAAGTGATCAAAAAAGATAAGGAGAGACACTTCATATTCATCAAAGGTATGATCTACCAAGATGAACTCTCAATTCTGAACCTCTATGCTCCAAATGCAAGGGCATCTACATTCATAAAAGAAACTTTACTAAAGGTCAAAGCATACATTACACTGTATAAAATAGTAGTGGGAGATTTCAACACCCCATCTCTGCAATGGACAGATCATGGAACAGAAACTAAACAAGGACATAGTGAGACTAACAGAAGTTATGAAACAGATGGATTTAACAGATATCTGTAGAACTTTTTATCCTAAAACAAAAGGATATATTTTCTTCTTAGCACCTCATGGTACCTTCTCCAAAATTGACTATATAATTGGTCACAAATCAGGCCTTAACAGATAAAGAAGATTGAAATAATTCCTTGTATCCTGTCAGATCATGATGGACTAAGGCTGCTCCTCAATAACAACATAAACAATAGAATGCCCACATACACGTGGAAGCTTAACAACACTCTACTCAATAACTTGGTCAAGGAAGGAATAAAGGAAGAAATTAAAGACTTTCTAGAGTTTAATGAAAATGAAGCCACAACACACCCAAGCTTATGGGACACAATGAAAGCAGTCATAAGAGGAAAATTCATAGCTTTAAGTGCTTCCAAAAAGAAACTGGAGAGAGCATACACCAGCAGTTTGACAGCACACCTTAAGGCGCTAGAACAAAAAGAAGCAAATTCACCCAAGAGGAGTCAAAGGCAGGAAATAATCAAACTCAGGTGTCGCCGCCTCACTGACCAGCAGAAATAAGGAAGCGAACAGGATCTCTTCTACAAGAAGTTTACTCAGGAACCTTGTACTACCTCTTTCTCTTTCTTTCCTTTCTCTTCCTCTTTCTTCCTTTCTTCTTTTCTTCTCTCTCTAGCCCCCAGCCCTCGCGGGTTAAATACTTTCCCTGGTCCCAATCAGCATTGGCTAAATGGCAAAGCATAATAGGCTGTGGGAAATCATGGCAATTTGCATCACAAACTGGAGGCACTCAGCTTTTCCAAATAAGGGCTTGTTTATCACAATGCTCTCTGCTCTGGCTGGAGACCAGGTGCCAAATATATAGCGTGGCAGCTGTGACTCCCCACTCTCAGAGCTGAAATCAACCAAATAGAAACAAAAAGAACTATACAAGGAATCAACCAAACCAGGAGGTGTTTCTTTGAGAAAGTCAACAAATAGATAAACCTTTAGCCAGACTAACTAGAGGGCACAGAGATAGTTTCCTAATTAACAAGATCAGAAATGATAAAGGAGACATAACAACAGACACCGAGGAAATCCAGAAAATCATGAGATCCTACTACAAAAGCCTATACTCAACAAAACTGGAAAACCTGGATGAAATGGATAATTTTCTAGACAGATACCAGGTACCAAATTAAATCAAGATCAGATCAACGATCTAAACAGTCCCATATCTGCTAAGGCAATAGAAACAGTCATTAATAGTCTCCCAACCAAAAAAAG
>NW_022196896.1:9916654-9927719 GCF_008632895.1 Mastomys coucha
TTGAAACTAATAGAAGAGAAAGTGGGGAAGAACCTCGAGCAAACAGGCACAGGGGAAAATTTCCTGAAAAGAACACTAATAGCTTATGCTCTAAGATCAAGAATTGACAAATGGGACTTCATAAAGTTGCAAAGCTTCTGTAAGGCAAAAGACATTGTCAATAGGACAAAACGACAACCAAAAAATTGGGAAAAGATCTTTACTCACCCTATATCCAAAGATGGGCTAATATCCAATGTATACAAAGAACTCAAGAAGTTAGACTCCAGAGAACCAAATAACCCTATTAAAAATGGGGTACAGAGCTAAACAAAGAATTCTCAATTGATGAACACTGAATAGCTGAGAAGTACCTAAAGAAATGTTCAACATCCTTAGTCATCAGTGAAATGCAAATCAAAACAACCCTGAGATTCCACCATACCAGTCAGAATGTCTATGATAATAAACTCAGGTGACAGCAGATGCTGGAGAGGTTATGGAGAAAGAGGAACATTACTTCATTGCTGGTGGGATTGCAAACTGGTACAACCACTCTGGAAATCAGTTTGGTGGTTCCTCCGGAAACTGAGCATAGCTCTACTGGAGGACCCAGCTATACCACTCCCAGGCAGATACCCAAAAGATACTGTATCATGTAATAAGGACACATGCTCCACCATGTTCATAGCAGCCTTATTTATAATAGCCGGAACCTGGAAACAACCCAGATGTCCCTCAACAGAGGAGTGGATACAGAAATTGTGGTACATCTACACAATGGAGTACTACTCAGCTATTAAAAACAATAAATTTATGAAATTCTTAGGGAAATTGATGGAGCTGGAGAATATCATTCTGAGTGAGGTAACCCAATCACAAAAGAACAAACATGGTATGTACTCTCTGATAAGTGGTTATTGGCCCAGAAGTTTGGAATACAGGAAGAACAACCCACAAACCACGAGAAACTAAAGAAGAAGGAAGACCAAAAGGTGGACATTTCATTCCCTCTTAAAAGGGGGAACCAAGTACCAACGGAAGGAGTTGCAGAGATTAACTATGGAGCAGAGACTGAAGGAAGGGCAAGCCAGCCTAAATATAGCTGTCTCCTGAGAGGCTCTGACAGTACCTGACTAATACAGATGTAAAGGCTCACAGACATCAATTGAACTGAGTACAGGGTCCTCAATGAAGGAGTTAGAGAAAGGACCTATGGAGCTGAGGTGTTTGCAGCCCCTTAGGACGAACAACAATATGAACTAACTAGTACCCTCAAAGCTCCCAGGGACTCAACCACCAAAGAAGGACTGCACATGGATGGGTCTGATTGTTCTGGCAGCATGTGTATAGTAGAGGATTGTAAATTCGATCATCAATAGGAGGAGAGAACCCTGTGAAGGTTCTGTACCCCAGTGTAGGGGAATGCCAGGGCCAATAAGTGGGAGAGGGCGGGTGGCAGGCATGGGGAGAGGGGGAGGCAACAGGGGTTTGTTTATGTTGTTTTTGTTTGTTTCTTTGTTTTTTAGAGGGGAAACTGGGAAAGGAGAAATTTACATGTAAACAAAGAAAATATCTAATAAAAAAGATTCTGTATGGTGAATAAGATATAGGCACTATTTGATTTGTGCAGAAATATTAGTAGGAAGGGTCAGGGAGATGGAGGTATAATACAAAAAGTTTGAATGTAATGTCAAAATTGTTAATACAAATTTCAACTTGTTTTACAGAAAGTAAAATTTTAATTTTATGGCATAGGCAAATAATTTAAAAATGAGAAAAAATGCAACAAAACAATTTTATCCTTATATTAATAAATGTATATTTAATAAAAGAAAAGATGGTTGATAAATCAGCTAGATAATTCCACCTTTAACATTCATAATGGTTAATCAAGAAAGTCATTAAACAGAATTAAATTTCATCTCATAATATTTACCAAACTATTTTCTTCAGTTATTCATCATTTTTAAACTGTCTAAACTTCTGAGTCAATATTTTTATGAAATTCCCTATAAACCCTGTTCTTAGACAGCTTCTGTGAGTTAGAAATTATAACAAATGCCCACATATGTAAGCTTCCTTAATAGGCTTTTTTCCTCCTTATTTGATGAATCAGTGGAATATTGTCTTTCATAGCTGGAATCAATGTCCATGGCTCATTTTAGTATAGAATATCTTTCTATTCACAGTTGCATATGCCATATGGAACTTTTGCTTAAAATGTAAAATTGGTCTATACCATTGATCTTTGTCAGTTTTCACTCCACAGTAGGCTATCATTTGAATTGACATTTATATAATTTCATATTTTTTAATGAAGAGACAAATTAGACTAGTTATTTTTTAATTAATTAATTAATTTTTTACACTCCATATTTTTTTAAAAAAGATTTATTTATCATTATACATAAGTACACTGTAGCTGTCTTCAGACACACCAGAAGAGGGAGTCAGTCAGGGTGCTTGTGAGTCACCATGTGGTTGCTGTAATTTGAACTCAGGACCTTAGGAAGACCAGTCAGTTCTCTTACCAGCTGAGCCATCTCTCCAGCCCCAATATTATTTTCTTTTTTTCTTATTTTTTATTAGATGTTTTCTTTATTTACAATATCTCCTTTCTCAGGTTCCCCTCCAAAAAAGAAAAAAAAATTAAAATAATAAAAAACTAAAAAAAGCCCTGTTCCCTTCCCCCTCCCCCTGCTCAGCACCCCACCCCCTCCTGCTTACTGGCCCTGGCATTCCCCTATACTGGAGCATAGAACCTTCACAGGGCCACGGGCCTCTCATCCCATTAATGACCAATTTGGCCACCCTCTGCTAAACCTATGGCCACTTGATCTTTGACAAAGGAACTAAAACCATCCAGTGGAAAAAAGACAGCATTTTCAACAAATGGTGCTAGCTCAACTGGCAGTTAGCATGTAGAAGAATGAAAATTGATCCATTCCTATCTCCTAGTACAAAGCTCAAGTCTAAGTGGATCAAGGACCTCCACATCAAACCAGATACGCTCAAACTAATAGAAAAGAAAGTGGGGAAGAACTTTGAGCACATAGGCACAGGGGAAATTTTCCTGAACAGAACACCAATAGCTTATGCTCTAAGATCAAGAATTGACAAATGGGATCTCATAAAATTGCAAAACTTCTGTAAGGCAAAAGACACTGTCAATAGGACAAAATGGCAACCAACAAATTGGTAAAAGGTCTTTACCAATCCTATATCTGATAGAGGGCTAATACCCAATATATACAAAGATCTCAAGAAGTTAAACTCCAGAGAAACAAATGACCCTATTAAAAAATGGGGTATAGAGCTAAACAAGGAATTTTCAACTGAGGAATACCGAATGGCTGAGAAGCACCTAAAGAAATGTTCAACATCCTAAGTCATCATGGAATTGCAAATCAAAACAACACTGAGATTCCACCTCATACCAGTCAGAATGGCTAGGATAAAAAACTCAGGTGACAGCAGATGCTGGTGAGGTTGAGGAGAAAGAGGAACACTCCTTCATTGCTGGTGGGACTCCAAGCTGGTACAACCACTCTGGAAATCAGTTTGGTGGTCCCTTAGAAATTGGACCAGAGGACCTAGCTATACCACTCCTGGGCATATACCCAGAAGATGCTTCAACATGTAATAAGGACATATTCTCCACTATGTTTACAGTGGCCTTATTTATAATAGCCAGTAACTGGAAACAATCCGGATGTCCCTCAACAGAGGAATGGATACAGAAAATGTGGTACATCTACACAATGGAGTACTACTTAGCTATTAGAAACAATGAATTTATGGAATTCTTGGGGAAATGGATAGACCTGGAGAATATACTCCATATTTTATTCCACCCCTCTTGTCTCCTCCTCCCCACCTCCCTGTCTCCACATGAATGTCCCCATCCCCCACCTCAACTGACCTCTAAACTCCCTGGGGCCTCCAGTCTCAAGACAGCTAGGTGTGTCATCTCTGAATGAACACAGACCAGGCAGTCCTCTACTGTATGTGTGTTGGTGGCCTCATATCAGCTGGTGTATGCTGCCTGTTTTGTGATCCAGTGTTTGAGAGATCTCAGGCATCCAGATTAGTTGAGACTGCTGGTCCTCCAACAGAGTTGCCCTTCTCCTTACCTTTTTTCAGCTTTCTTTAATTCAACAACAGGGGTCAACTGCTTCTTTCCACTGGTTTCGTGCAAATATCGGCATCTGACTCTTTCTACTGCTTGTTGGGTCTTCTGGAGTACAGTCATGCTATGTCACTTTTTGTGAGTACTCCATAGCCTCACAATGCTAATCACCAAAACAAAAAAAAAAGAAAAGAAAATATGAGGTATAGAACTAAATTGAGATTTCACAAATGAGGAATCTCAAATGGCTGAGAAGCACCTAAAGAAATGTTCAAAGTCCTTAGTGATCAGAGAAATACAAATCAAAACAACCCCAAGATTCTACCTTACAACAATCAGAATGGCTAAGATCAAAATCACAGGTGACAACACATTTTGGAGATAAAAGAAAGAGGAACATTCCTCCATTGCTGGTGGAATTGTTAACTGGTACAACCGCTCTGGAAATCAATCTGGAGGTTCCTCAGAAAACTGGAAATAGGTCTACCTGAAGATCCATCCATACTACTCTTGGGAATATATGCAAAAGATGCCTCTCCATACCATGGGGGCACGTGCTCTACTATGTTCATTGCATCCTTATTTGCAATAGCTAAAAGCTGGAAACCACCCAGATGTCCCACAACAGAAGAATTGATACAGAAAATGTGTTTCATTTATACAATGGAATACTACTCAGCTATTAAGAACCAGGACATCGTGAGGATTGTAGGCAAGTGGAGTGAACTAGAAAATATCCTGAGTGAGGTAATTATGACCCAAAAGGACATGCGTAGTATGTATTCACTAATAAGTGGAAGTTATCAAAAAATATACAGAATACCTAAGATAGAGTCCACAGAACTCAAAAAGTCAACAAGCTGAAATGTCCAAGTTAGGACACCTCAGTCTCACTTGGGAGGGAGAAGAAAGTAATGACAAGTGGGGAGGGAAGAAGGGACCTGGCCTCCGTGACAAACTCAAAGCGGGATCCATCTCAAGGGGACGCTCCAAGACCTGACACTATTACTGAGGCTAGATAACTTTTTTTTTATTTGAAACTTACATTTCAAGTCTTGTCTAGTCAATCACATTTAGTAAACTTGGGTTGCAGAGGACCAAGACATAAATGATGGAAGGTGAAATGTGCCACTCGCCTGCTAAAGCCACTGCTGATCTCCAGAAAAATTCATGAAAGTAAAGTCATGAATCTACTCCTAATATGCTGTTCTTCAATTTGTAGCAGTTCATTCTTACTGAATCCTTGCAGATAAGAGTGTTCTTTTCAAAGTCAT
Source organism: Mastomys coucha (assembly GCF_008632895.1). Taxonomy (NCBI): domain Eukaryota; kingdom Metazoa; phylum Chordata; class Mammalia; order Rodentia; family Muridae; genus Mastomys; species Mastomys coucha. The sequence goes on from NW_022196896.1 coordinate 9,922,040, forward strand.
TTTGATGTTTGCTAAAAACAAAAAAACAAAAAAACGAACAAACAAAAACAACAACAACAAAAAAAAAAACAAATGTTTTGCCACATGGAAATAACTGGTAAAAGTGCATGCTTATTGTGTATCAATCAGAAACAGGGATATATATATTTTCTTTTAAAAATGGATCTAAATTCTGGACATAAACTTTTTTTATCAACTATTTGATTTAGTAACATACATAGCATGTATGTTACTAACACCTGTAATTTCAACACCTGGAAGCCTTATCAATACTGTCATGAATCTGAGACCAGCAGATGATGAAAGCAGCAGAAGTACAGATACTTCATGTATGGTGCCAAGATATGACACATGCTTAACATCTGGAAAACATCTGCTAAGGGTACCCTCTCCTTGCATTCTATCAGATCACAATGGACTAAGATTAGACTTCAATAACAATAAAAACAACTGAAAACTCACTGAAACTAAACAGCTCTCTACTCAACCAAGCAACTGAAAGATCCTTATAACAAGAAGTTCAAATACTTAAAGAAAGAAATTGAAGAAGACTTCAGAAGATGCAAAGATCTCATATATTCATTGATTGGTAGGATTAACATAGTGAAAATGACCATTTTGCCAAGAGCAGTCTACAGATTCAATGCAATAATCCCCATGAAAATTCCAACACAATTATTTTCAGACATAAAAAGAGCAATTCTCAACTTCATATGGCAAAACAAAAAATCCAGGATAACCAAAACAGTTCTCAACAATAGAAGATCTTCTGATGAAATCATCATCCCTGACCCCAAGGTGTACTACAAATCAGTAGTTCTGCAAAATATTAAAAAAAAAAAAAAAGGCACCATCCCTCACTATACTCAGCTACTCTCTGCCCAGTGATCTCACCGCCTCTAGGCTAACCCCAGTTGACAATCTTCCCAGCTCAGGTTTTAGATTTGCTGGACTCAGAGCTGCTTGTTCCTTCTCAGCCATCTACCCCCTGCAGCTAATTGTCACAAATCCCCTGACCCAGTAAAAAAAACTCTAGAAGGTTTTAATTAATCAGTCAGATTTATATACCAATAAATTCTCGATTCAAAAGATGCCTACACAATAATTTCAGAGACAACTGATAATAATACAAGCTGCCCACCAAGATTAGGTAAGTTATTCCAAATATTCTATCCTTTAATGATATTCATAGCTATCTATGGCTATTTAAAGTCCCCCAGAATCTGGATAGTCTTCCTCTTCCTTCATCTTCCTTCATTTTCTCTTCTATTGTCTTCACTTCTCTCCTTATCCCCCAAACTTTTCAGTTCTATCTTCCCTTCCACTTCCCAATCTCCAGCCCTAGCCTTTATTTTACAAGTTAAGGTGGGGAGAATGTTCACAAGAAGTCACCTGTGTACATGATTAGCTTCTAGTTCGCAACCCCTCCTGGAAAAGTGGAATTAGCATCAAAATACAAGCAACACCAGGGTTATCCACAACAAATAGTAGTAAAGACCACATGGTATTGGTATACAGACAGATTTATCAACAGAATAGAATCAATCACCCAAAAGTAAACCCACACACCTATGCTTAACTGAAGCAAAAACATGCAGTGGAAAAAAGAAAACATCTTCAAGAAATGGTGCTGGTCTAACTATAGGTCTGTATGTAGAAGAATAAAAGTAGATCCATTTTTTCTACCTTGTGCAAAGCTCAAGTCAAAGTGGATCAAGTACCTCAACATAAAACCAGATATACTGAATCTAATAGAAGAGAAAGTGGGAAAGATGCTTGTACTCACTAGCAGAGGGGGAAACTTCTTGAACAAAACACCAGTGGCTCACAATTAATTGATAAATCAGAACTCATAAAACTGATAAATATCTATAAGGCAAAATACACTGTCAATAGGACAAGTAGGTAACCTACAGATTGGAAAAAAGTCTTTACTAACCCTACATCCAAAAGAGGGCTAATATCTAAAATATATAAAGAACTCAATAAGTTAATCTCCTAGAAAAACCAAATAACCCTATTATTAATGTCATAAAAAGCTAAACAGAGAATTCACAATAGAAGAATCTTTAATGCCCAAGAAACATTCAAAGAAATGTTCAAAGTCCTTCATCATAAGGGAAATAAAGATCAAAACGATCCTGAGATTCATTTTATACCAATCAGAATAGCTAAGATCAAAACCACAGGAAACAGCACACGTTGGCACACATGTGGGGAAAGAGGAACACTCCTCCATAGCTGGTAGGTTTGAAAACTGGTACAACCACTCTGTAAATCAACCTGGGTATTCCTCAGAAAACTGAAAATAGTTCTAACTGAAGATCCAGATATATCACTCATGGGCATATACCCAAAATACGCTTTACCACACTACAAGGAAAAATGCTCCACTATGTTCATAGCAACCTTATTCTTAATAGATGGAAACTGGAAGCAATCCAAATATCTCTATACCAAAGAATGGACACAGAAATTTTGGTTCATTTACACAATGGAATACTATTCAGCTATTAAAATAGGATATCATTAATTTTACAGGCAATTGGATGTAACTAGAAAATATTATCCTGAATGAGGTAACCCATACCCCAAATGACATGCAAGGCATATACTCATTGATAAGTGGATATTAGCCAAAAATTACATCCATGATATAAACCACAGACCATAAGAAGTTTAGCAAGAAGAAAGGGCCAAGTGAGAATGCTTCAATCTCACATAGAAGGGGAAACCAAATAATCATGTGAGGCAGTGGGAAGGAAGGATCTGAATGGGAAAGGGGAGGAGCAAAGGAAATAGGGTATGATCAAATATTGTGGGGAGTCAAAAGAGAAGCCCATGGAGCCAGGAGAGTGAAAAGAAATATGCAACTGGAGGGTGTGGGGGTTAGTAGGTTGGTGAACCTCTAGAAAGTCTCAGAAACCTGGGATGTGAGAGGTGTCCCAGGTGGTATTCAATGTGGCTGACCTTAGCTTAAATGCCCAATAGTGGGGAGATGGAAACTGAACAGTCCACCTCCAGTAACTATACAACACCCCCAGTGGAGGCATTGGGACCCCAAACCACCTTCAAATTTTTGACTCAGTTTTTCCTGTCTAAAACAAGTGAAGGTACAAAATTGGAGCAAGGACTGAAGGAATAGCAGACCAATGAGTGACCTGCCCAACTTTAGATGTATCCCATGCTCAGGCACCAAACCCTGACACTATTATTGATTTACTTTTCATGTTGTGCTTGCAGACAGGAGCCTAGCATGGCTGTCTTTTGAGAAGTTTACCAGCAGCTGAAGGAGACAGATATAGATACAGGCAAGCATTGGACTGAGGTCAGGGATCCCTATGGAAGAGTTAACAGAGAATTGAAAGACTTGAAGGGGATGTCAACCCAATAGGATGATGAAAAGTATCAACTAACCTGGTCCTCTGGAGCTCCCAGAGACTAAGCTACCAACCAAAGAGCATACATGGGCTGGTTTAAGACCTCTATCACATGTGTAGTAGAGGACTGACTGCCTTGTCTGGACTTAATAGAAGATGTGTCTAGTTCTGTAGAGACTCGATGCCCAAGGGAGGGCACACTCTCAGAAGTGAAAGAGCTAGGGAATCTGGTGAGGAACTCTGGGAGGCAGAACCTGGAGGGAGATGTTATTTGGGGTATAAATAAACAAAATACTTAATTTAAAAACAGAGATCAAAGGAGAAAGCAGGAGAGGGAGAGGGAAGAAATAGAGGGAGAGGAAAAGGAAGAGAGAAAAGGAGAGGGAGAGGGAGAGAGCTGTGGTGCTATTTCTGTACACTGTAGTATGGTGAATAATGGACAGATTTGCAAAATGAAGTGAGTTCTGCCCCCTTCATCTTCCAGTTCTATGTTTCTAAAGGTATAACCCACTATTAACAGACTATCCAGGGAGATCCAGTTCATGAAACTCTGATCTGAGCAGTGGCCCCTGTAGAGCAGTAGTGTGACACAGAGTGAGATAGAACATGAGAAGTTAATGGATCACTTCCAGAAGGTTACCCTGGAGCCACAATAATCCGATAATGCCATTATCCAATGTAGCAGAGAATGCAAGCACTGATGGGTGTGGACTGCTAAGGCTTAGGCTTGCATCTAGAGAAGACTCCATTGTGCCTTAGCACTTCATATGCCTAAACAAAGTCAATGGGTGCATTAGAGTGAGCAACATTAAAGAAAATGAAAAACAGATTTATTTTATGTTTTGCCAAGGATCATATGGGAGGAAGGACAAAAGGCTTTAGAACTTATGAAATGTAGCTCATGGGTTACCACAGTCACATGGGTGAGCCTCAGTGTGATATAGCCCCAAGGACTATATGTCCTGAAGATTTTATGCTGTTGAGTTTTGCTCTGCTTCCAGCCCTCACATTCCTCTTAATCTAAGAATGGTATGAAAACTCTAAGGGGGCTTACAGGCTCTCATTGGACAATATCTCTGGCATTCACAGTAATGCTTGATCTCTTTCAGGCATTGCTACTCCAGCAGATTAATGATTCAATCGCTACCTTAGAAAAGAACTTAGAAACATAGATTATCAGCAGTAACCACCACATTTAGAAAAAATTTGAAAAATAAAATTGTTAGTGAAACTATGTTGAGACGTTTCTAATATTGGTTCTGATGTAAATAAATAATCTTAGGAAACAATTTATAGTTCTGAAAGGCACATTCTTATTAGTTAAGCTAGGGACCTTCTATGGTCAAAGAACAAGAACAATGGCTGCACTGGATGATGTGTCTCTGGTGATAATTGATTTCATACACCCCCTTTTGCCCTCAGCTTCCTGATATGATTTATTAAGAATTTCCAAGGAGTAAATATACCCATAATTAATCTGAGGATTTAAGGTAGATATGACTGATTCTTATATAAAAGTTTAGATTTATGATTCTGAAAAGATTGATACAAGATTACTTTTAAAGATAAATAATAAAATAATTAACTTCTTTCTTTCTAACTGCAAATTATTGCCTGCTAGTAAGAGAAACCAAGAAAAGTATTTTACTTGCTTATATTTTGTTAATCTATAACAAGTTGATTAGTTTGCTTTCTTTACCTATACCACTTAATATTATTTGGTAAAGGTTTTGGGGAACACATTGTTTTTTCATATTCATTTCCTAGAAGAAAATTTCAACATAATCACATTGTAATTTAATATTGCTTGAAAGATTCTTCTGGGATATATAAGTTCATGGAAGAAGAATAAAGTATGGAGGTTGGAACATTCATCAACTGTGTGTATGAGTAAGGGAGATTTATGTATGTATGTGGAGAGTTGGAGCATTGTTCCTTCTATCCATCAACTATGTGGATGTATGCATGTGTGCATGAATGGCAGCTGTAACATTGTTCCTTCCATCCATAGACTGTATTATGCATATGTATAAAGTTTGTCTGGTTGTGTATTGGAGCTTACTCCATCTAAAGTTGTGTGTATTTATGTGTATATATATAAAATGTTTGGAGCCTGCTTGCTGGAGCTTTGCTCTAATCATTCTATGTGTATATGTTTATACTTCTGTCTATAGTGCTCAAACCATTGTATGTGTGTGAATGTGTATATGTCTGTCTTTAGTTCTATATGTATGTATGCATGCATGCACACACACACACACATATATATACATATATATATATATATATATATATATATA
>NW_022196896.1:9927729-9944329 GCF_008632895.1 Mastomys coucha
TATATTTGTGTGTATGTAGTTATTGGACTCTGCTTTTTGATTCATCCACTCAGTGTGTGTGGGTATGAACTTAATCTCTTCTCTTTTTCTTGCTGGCCTCAAAGAATTAAAAGAGTTCATAGTTGGTGGTTGAATCCCTGGGAGCTCTGAGGGTTCTAGTTAGTTCATATTGTTGTTCATCCTAAGGGGCAGCAAACCCTTCAGCTCCATTGGTCCTTTCTCTAGCTCCTTCATTGAGGACCCTGATTGTTTGGCAGCATGTGTATAGTAGAGGATTTCAAATTCGATCATCAATGGGAGGAGAAGCCCTGGGCCCTGTGAAGGTTCTGTGCCCCAGTATAGGGGAATGCCAGGGCCAGGAAGTGGGAGAGGGTGGGGTGGCAAGCATGGGTAGTGGGGAGGCAACAGAGGTTTGTTCGTGTTGTTTTTGTTTGTTTGTTTGTTGGAGGGGAAACTGGGAAAGGAGAAATCATATGACATGTAAATAAAGAAAATATCTAATAAAAAAAAGGTTAAAAAAAAAAAAAAAAGAGTTCATAGTTTTACCACAGGAGTGCCAGCCCAAGTAAATTAAGCTCTTTCCCTTCAGGAAAAAAGTCTGCTGAGCAGCTTCTCTAATCGTTGGCTGCCTTTGGCAGCAGCCCCTGAGGGATCTGGATCCACCCAGGTCAGTGGCTTTAAGCGCTTACTCCCAACAGCTACCTGCCTCAGTTTACCCACCATATGGATGCCAAAGCTGGTCATTAGCAGTGTTTTGCCTACTGAATATCTTTTTACCACATGTGTGGCTGGTGACTGTGGAGGCCAGAGAGTCTCCTGGGATTGACAATTTAGAAAGTTATGATAATCTATGCAGGCACTGAAAAATCAAACCCAGGTTATCTGAATGAAAAGCCAATGCTCTGAACTGCTGAACCAATACTCTATGCCCATAACATCCTTCTTTAATATATATCTATGGGTTCCTCCAATGTAATGACTGCAAATAAGAATAATCTGGGAGCTATAGTCTTGGAGTTGAATTCTTAAATATGTGTTTTGGGAGTGGATGGTGGAAGGGAGAGTGGGGGCGGGGAGGGAAACCTGATCTGGTATTGCATAAGGGAAAAGGACTGAAGCCCAGAGGGCTAGCAGAAAGAATGGCAACAGGCAGCCTCAAGAGATAGGAGGTTGGGGGGGTACCTCCAGAATGCACCAGAGACCTGAGTGCTGAGAGACTTGGATGAGACTTTGGACTAGATGCCCGACAGTAGGAGAGGGAACTTATAGAGCCCTCCTCCAGCAGGAAGACAAGACATTAAGTGAGGGATGGGGTTGCCATCCCACTGTCACATATCTGACCCATAATTGTTCCTGTCTGAAAAAATTACAGGGATGGAGAGGAGCCTGAGGAAAAGAAGGTCCAGCGACAGGCACAAAGTGGGAGAGGCACAAAGCTCAGGGAGAGGTCCCAAGTCCTGACACTATTACTGAGGCTACGGAGTGCTCACAAAAAGGGAGCTGCCATGGCTGCCCTCCGAAAGACCCAACAAGCAGATGAAAGAGTCAGATGACCCAACCAATGGACAGAAGCAGCTGACCCCTGTTGTTGAGTTAGAGAATGTTGAAAGAGGCTGAAGAGAACTGCAATCCTGTGGGGGGACCAGCGGTCTCAAATAATCTGAACCCCTGAGATCTCTCAAACACTGGACTACCAAACAGACAGCATACACCAACTGATATGAGGCTCCCAATACACATACAGTAGAGGACTACCGGGTCTGTGTTCATTCAGAGATGATGCACCTAACTCTCAAGAGACTTGAGACCCTAGTGAGTTTAGAGTTCAGGTGGAGTTCAGGTGGGGATATCCACGTGGAGACACAGGGGTGGGGAGGAAGTATTGTATGTAGAAAAGTTGGAGGGTGGATCTGGGGTGGGGAATAAAATATGGAGTGTAAAAAATAAATTAATTAAAAAAAGGAATCCTAACAAATAAATACACTCACTTAAGAATAGAAAAACAACAACAACAACAACAACAACAACAACAACAAAAACGTGTTGGGAATCTGTGTTGGCTACTACTTTTAATAATATTAATTTTTTACAGTAGTCAAGTGATTTGCAACTAAAAACACTAACATTTAAAAACTACATTGTCTTTGCAGGATGTGGATCTGGTGAGAGGAAAAATAATAGCTTTCCATACTGGGGAGAGACTTGAGGGAGTATTTCTACATGGTGTCATCTGCTCTTCTTTTCGTGATGGGACACAAAAGTGTGCACTAGCATGCAATTGACTTACATGCTTCCTTTGGGCTCTGTTAGAAATAACCTAGTTAACAATACCACTTTCAATGTTGCATTCATGCCATTAATGATGAGAAGTTTTTTCAGAATTCTATGGAGAGAAAGTACCTTAAAGCCTTTACAGAAATTGACATCTCTATTGTCGTGCAGACATCTCTCCTGGGACAATGCTCATGGTACAGTATTGTTCTTTAAACAAGCCAAGAGCAGAGGTGCCCAGGATTCCATCGAGATGGTTACCTTCTTGCGTTAAGGCCTTAGTACTCAGATATTTGAGCCAATACTGTTCTGTAATATCTCTGGGAAAGTATTGTTAAAATGAGATTAACATTTCTGGCTGAGTAAAGATGATCATTGCTCATAATTCGAAGTATCTCTCCCAACATGCTGAAGCCCTTAACAGAAAAAAACAAAACAAAACAAAACAAAACAAAACAAAAACCCTCTAACATCTCTGGAGAAGGATCAGTTTGCAAACAGATTGCAGTCAGACTACAGCTGAACCACTAGAGTGTTGGGACTCCTTAATACAGCTCTTCATGTTGTAGTGACCCCCAGTCATAAGATTATTTTTGTTTCTACTCCATAACTATAATTTTAATCCTGTTGTGAATCATAATTTAAATATCTTTATTTTCTGGGGGTCTTAGGCAATGGGATCCCTGTGAAATATCGATTGATGCTTAAAAGAGGTTTGTGATCCACAGGTTGAGAACCAGTGCTTTAGCTATAATACTGTTGTTACTTCACGGATTCAAACTGCAGGTGTACTCTACAGCTGCATCTCTAAGATTTGAGTGTTGACACGGTATCAGTTGTATCAGCCAACCCTTTAAGTCTCCTCTATCCTTTCCTCCCTTACCATCCTCTCTCACTACCAACTTCCTCCTCCTCCTCCTTCTCCTCCTCTTCTTCCTTTCTTTCCCTTTCCTCTCTCTCTCTCTCTCTCTCTCTCTCTCTCTCTCTTGCTCTCCCTCCCCCCCTCTGTCACACACACACATAGAATCTCTTGGTTTTGTTTCATTAGAGAATGCTGACTAATACTCATAAAATGTTAAGAATGAGGCTTGAGGAGGGGCCATGTGAGGGGGAAACTGGGAGGAGAGGGGGAGCTGCAATCAAGAAATAATGCTCATTTTAAAGCATCTTGATTTTATGCAAGTGAAAGTGAGTTTTTAATTTCTTTTTATTGGTTATTTTATTTATTTACATTTCAAATGTTATCCTCCTTCCCAGTTTCCCCTTCACAAATCCCCTATCTTCTCCCTCTTCCCTCTGCCTCTATGAGGGTGCTCCCCTGCCGGCCCATCCACTCCTACCTCAGTGTGGTAGTATTCCCCTACCCTGGGACATTGAGCCTCCACAGGACCAAGGGGCTCCCCTCCCATTGATTCCAGAAAAGGCAATCCTATGTTACATAAGCAGCTAGAGCCATGAGTCCCCCCTTGTGTACTCTTTGGTTGATGATTTAGTCCCTGAGAGCTTTGAGGGGTCTAGCTGATTGATATTGTTGTTCTTCCAGTGGGGTTGCAAACCCCTTCAGCTTCTTCAGTCCTTGCCCTAACTCCTCCATTTGGGTCCCTAAGCTCTGTCCTATGTTTGGCTGCAAGCATCTGCATCTGTATTGGTCAGGTTCTGGCAGAACCTCTCAGGAGACAGCTGTACTAGGTTCCTGTCAGCTCCTATTGGCAAGCTCTTCTTGCCATCAGCAATAGTGTCTGGGTTTGGTTTCAGCAGATGGGATGGATCCCTAGATGGTGCAGTCTCTGGATGACCTTTTCTTCAGAATCTGTTCCACTCTTTGTCCCAGCATTTCCTCTTGACAGAAAGAATTCTGGGTTAATATTTTTGAAGTGGGTGGTAGCCTCATGTCTCAAGTGTGGGCTGTGTCTATCTACTGGATATGGTCTCTAAAGGCTCTCCCCTTTGTTGGGTATTTTGACTAATGTCCTCCCTGTTGGGTCCTGGGAACTTCTTGGATCCCTGGCATCTGGGACTTTCTTGGCTACCCTCAGTTCTCCCTCCCCCACTGCTACACATTTCCATTCAAATTCCTGATCTTCTGTACTTCTCCTGTCTCCTTTATTTCTTATTCAAGACTACCAAACAATTTATGTGATTGAAGCCAATAGGCTTGCTTTTGCCATAATTTGTAACAGAAGAAATAGCATATTAATCTCACTTTTCCTCTACTATAATCATTAGGAAAGAATCTATCTATAAAGACTTTTTCTAAAAGTTATTTCCAATCGTAGAACAACACTAAATGAATATGTCTATGCATCTCAGTGACATAAAGACTACCATTTAAAGTTCTTTATATTTCATTTCAGCTATGTTTCTAATGCCTTTACACATATTCAAAACAAATTCATTTCAGTGAGTGCTTTGTAAATTTTATCCAATAGAGATTATCTCTTCTCTGATCATAATTTCTTATACAAAAAGGTGATAGTGATGTTTATGTAAAAGCATTTTGGCCCATGTATTTTATGCTTCTCTCTACAAAAATGTGTTATCAATTATTTATAAAGACCACTTCTGGGAACACAGGAATGAACAGTCAAAATTACATCTGTTTATCTACATATGTACACAGAAATCCATATATATCTCAAAATGAGTATCAGATTACATATACTGTGAAAGGTTTATCTCACCAAATCTAAAACTCATTCAAAGTACCTCAAATTGCTTCTTATAAAACTTTAAGGACTATGAACTATTATTTAAGGCAGATAAGGTAAAGGGGATACATGTGTACTAATGTGATTTGCTACATATCCTATGTCAAATTTGATGGATTATACTCCCATTATCTTTTTCCTCTAATAAAACAACAGAAAATGAGTATTTTAACTGGGATACTTGGCTTCATATTCTTAGAGAAATTAAATAGATTGGTAGATATTTTAAATTGATTATTTTATTTATTTACATTTCAAGTGTTATCCCCCATTTTAATTTCCCCTCCATAAAAACCCTATCCCTTCCCTCCTTCCCTTGAGGGTGCTCCACCACCTACTCATGCCCACTCCCACCCTATGGCCCTAGCATTCCACCACACTGGGACATCAAACCTCCACAAGACCAAGGGGCTTCCCTCCAATTGATTCCAGATAAGGCAATCCTTTACTACATATGCAGCTGGAGCCATATGTAACAGAATATTGCCTTATCTGGCATCAATGGTTGTACTACCTCTATATAGTTTTCATAATAGAAAACCAAGTATATGAATCTTTCTCTTGTACTTATATCCTATTCTCCTCTTGATAGTAATTATTCTCAGCAAAGTATGTAGGAACTTCATTTTTTTTTTGATCTTTGTTTTTCTAACAATTAACAATATTCAATGTGTCTGTATATGCATACATGTGTGTATGTGCTTGTAAAATTGTGTGTTAGGAAAAATGTCTATGTTTTTTAAGAAATTTACATTAGTTTTACTATTTTGGTTACTATGGAGTTGTTTGAATTTTTTGTTATTCTGAATATTAAATTCTTCCCATATGCATGGATATGTAATTCAACCATGTTAAAAGTAACTTTTAATCATCAGATGTAATTGTCATCTCAGGTACTTACTGCTGAATAAACTCATCGTCTCTAGCACTTTCTGAACTCTGGCTGGTTGGTTCAACTAAGTTCTTCGGGTTCAAACTTTTCTCCAAGCTGGCTGATTCAATTTGGCTTCTCTAAGCTATTCACTGAATTGCTGTGCTTGGCCTCAAACTAGTCAGGAAATCAATTCTAATCTTCTGGATCATTCTTACTCTCTGGCTTCAACTATCTCTGCTGACCAGCACTGAACTGCATGAACTTATGGATGAACTCAGCTTCACTGCACTGCACTCATTTAACTGACTTCCAACTCATTCTCCAAACTGACTGATAGGAACTGACTCTCTCTCCCTGTGCTGCTCTTAAGGAGCTTCCCTTACCTATGCTGTTGTTGTAAGAGTTGGGGATATCTTATCTCTGATTCATTCTGTCATGTATTTCTCTGATTGTCACTTTGTCTGTCCCTCAATTAAACACCATTCTTTGGGATTCAATGTATGTACTAAGTGTGTATCAGTCTTCAAGGTAGAGCGATTAGTGTATGGTATGTTTGCATTCCAGCTGGATCATACAGATCTAGAAGTTCATTGGATATAATTAGAACAGCCATGTTGCTGAATTAGAATCCTGTACACAATTATCTATGGGTGTTAAAAGGAAGCAGAAGACTGAGCTCCAAGACAGGTTTTCATGTCCAGTGAGTAGCTCACATTATGTCATAGCAGGATGAGTCAGAAGTAATTCATCCTGTGAGTCACTCCTATGTCCCCCTCTTATTTCCCATTTTACCTTTACTGTTTTGTTTCATTTTCACATGGCTTTATTTTCCCAAGGTAAAACTCAGATACATCCTTTCTAGTTACTATGTTTGTAAGGGGAAAATGATACTATTGTGTTCAAAGTCTTGTGTTTTGAATCACTCACATGTGTACTGGAAACCTTAGGAAAGATGATTTCTGCCTATTAAAATTGAATATAAAATACTTGTGTATGTCCAGCAAACAGACTCTGTCCTTCTGGAGTTTGGTCCATTGTTGAGAATAATAAAATGCTTCCCAGACACCTCTCTTATAATGCTACCTTAATTTTTGTGAGAGCAAACAATCTTCTTATGGCTATTTCACTATGTGGAGAACCATCCTTCAGAGTATCAGGCATGAACAGAATCAAACTCTTACTTCTTTTGATAACTACTTGTGGAAAAAAATTAAAAATGTTTTTCTCTATTCCAGTTTAATTTTCCCTTATTTTTGAAAAGAGAATCTGAACCATGACATGTTATTGTTTGTCTATCTACAATTATATCTGCCCAATTTTTTTGAAGAACATTGGCTGGAGTCCTTAGGTCAAGGTATGCATTAGTAGCAATATCACTTAAATTATTCTTCAGTTAACATGAAGAGGTCAGTGTGGCCCATTGGCAAGATAACTTTTCACATGGAAAATAAGAAGCAATAAAAGAAAATATTGATTCCAGATCTAAAATCTGTCTCATATTAATTATTAATTTCTAGCTACTAAACTTTAATATATTCCTTCAAGATCAGGAATCATAATTACCAATAACTACTATAACTTTAATAAATCTCCCTTTAAAATAATAAATTTACCTTGTTTTAATGGGATGTTTATAAATTCTTTTTTTTTTTAATCTTAGCCCACTTCTGTTGGCATAAGCTTTTCCTTGAAAGCAAAAGATATCTTCTTTGTACATTTGAAAACACAGCAATTTCTTTCATTGTATGTGGTATAATTAGTTTTAACTTTACCTTTTAACCTTAACTTTGTTATGTAGCCTTGGCCAATATAAGTTTATTAACATTGCTTTCAGTTCACATATAAATTTAGCAAGAATTGTAAAGAAAAGAATCTCTGTAAATTAGTTTTCACATATGGGAATGTGATGTCATTTTGCTTTCAGTCAAGCATCTGTTATGATCATTAGATGCTTAAACCATTATTTTAAAAATATTAGTATATGTTAATTTTTAAAGCATTTGGATACATTTATTATGATTACCTTCTTTTATTACCCTGACCAAACCTACATATACTCTTTTTTCCCAAATACTCTCTACATTTCTTTTCTCATATAGTTTGTATGTTTGCATTAGAGTTTCTGAGTTGGGCTTAACTTGGTTAATATAACCACTGTACATTTTCTCCTTCATTACCTAAATTTTAATGCTTAGACTAAATATTTAAAATGGTATGATTAATTATAATATATATATGTATGTGTTTATATGTATGTGTGTATATGTGTGTGTGTCTTATCAGCATGCTATAATTACTTTATATCTGATGGCAAGATTTAGTCACTAAGCTATTTTAGTCATTGTATCTTGAAATACGTACATTATGATTCTAGATGTAAGCTATTTTATTTACTTATTTATTTATAGTTAATAGAAGTTGGTCCATGATTTTCTTAATTTTATCCTAGACATTTAATTACATTTTAACATAAATCTTGTTTTTACATGTTCTTTCATTTTGTGTAAAAGCAATTATTACATAAAGCCATATAAAGCTGACATTTTACTGATTTTGTTCTTTGGTAATAGTGTGCATGTATATAATATTTCAAATAACTTCCATATACCCTCTTTTATCTACTGCTCTTCTCAAACTCTCTCCTATAATTCATACCTATTCCCTTTCCACATTAACGACTTGTAGGCTTATTTTGTGATGGTATAGCGCTATATCTGTGAATATTGGTTTGGAATTATGCATTGCAGTGTGGTTTGTTACCAATATGTACATAACTGAAAGCAATGACTCTCCATTTCCCAGAAAAAGTTCAACAGGAAGTGATAGGGGAGATAAGTCCCTCTTTTCTTTTTACCTAAATGTTGATGGAGCTATTCTTTTGGAGACCCCAGTATTGATACTTCCAGCTGCTGTTACTTCACTATTACAATACCCGTGTCTTTCTCCAAAGATATGATGTTTGTAGCCTTATTTTTTTACTTTATTTCTGCTCCCTTTTGTGGATACAGTGTGTATTATTCATCTTTGAATATTATAGAAATCTCTATGTAGATCAGGCTGACCTGGCACTCACAGATACTCACTTGCCTAAACTCCCCTAGCTCTAGGATTAAATATGTTGGCCACCCTGCCTGGTATGTGCCTTGAATCTTAAAGGAATGTGGGTTGAAATGGGGTCCCACGCCCAGCCCAGGGCTATGGCCTCTGGGTGAGGCGGGATGCAGGAAGTTTGACTGCACAAGCACCACCACACTGCCACTGGTGGGGTTGAGCACCAGACTGTGAGAAGCTGCAGGACCCTGCTCAGTCGGTTGGGGAAGATATAGTTTGGGGTCCTAGTGGAACCTGCCAGAGTTGGCTGGGGGCTCAGTGCCTGCATGGAGGCTGAGGACAAGAGGTTCTCAGCCTCTCAGACATCCCAAATGCCATTGTATGCCACAGAAGAGCTGAGAACTCTTATGTGGGCCCACGGGCGGCTCTAACCCAGGGATGAGGGGAAAAGGGCAGGAGGGCAGTTCCCCTGGAAAGAGAGTCTTTAGCTTGGTCTGGCAGATTGGCTTGGGTTGGCTGGAAGCTGTGGCTGGAGAGCAGGGAGACCTCTCAGTAGATTAGGTGCGTGACTCTCTATCTGAAGACCTGCTCCATTACTCCAGCACAGCGGATCCTGATGAGAAGATACTGTCCATGATTTTAAGGCACTTATTGTAGAAAGGCAGAAAGAGGGAGAGGGTACTTCCTTGTCAAGTGCCCTCTATGACTGTGAAAGTTAACCCCAAGGGAGAAATCATCTAGTTTCCTTCCCATTTGATTTCTTTATAGAATGCAAGTAAAGTATGTATAAAATTTAGTAACGGTACTTTGTCATCTGGTTCTGGTGGTCCACCCAGGAAAATTCAGGAGCCTGTATTGATTTGGAGGCATCTTTTTGATTAAAAGGTTAAGAGTTATCTTAACCCTGTCATTGGCATTTTATTTAATAACATATAGATCTAGTAACAGTCATTTCTAGCCATGCTCATTATTACCTTGATTTTAAATCTCTTTTATTTTTTCAAATTATCACATAACTACATCTTTTGCCTAATTTTTATTTCCCCTCAAACTTTAGCATGCACTCCTCCTTATTTCTAGATTGCTTTTTAAATTAATGGCATCCTTTTTCATTGTTATCACATACATATGTGTTCATGCATATATATATATATTCTGAAATATGTAAATATAACCTATTCAGTCTTTATAGTGTTACCCTTATGTATGTTTTCAGGGATGCTCATCTGGTACTAGATACTCAAAAAGTGTGCTCTTCCTTGGGGAAGACCATTTCTTCCATTCCCAGTATTTCTTATTCACATACAGTTCTTTGCATACAGTTGAGATCTCCTGGAGTTTTCTTCCTTCCATTTTAGTACATCTATAGCTATTGTTTTTATTCAGCTCTTGTTTAGAAAGTCATTTTGTTGATCTGTTGGACAACCCTTACTGATACTCCAAAAGAGAACACACATTTGTTAAATTGGATTTGTTAAATCCAATTACTATCAAACTTCATGATTTTATTTTCATAGAATAAAATTTGATTTTGTATGTATACCATATTTTATAATCATTTCTCTTTTGATAATTACATTATTTAGGTTTTTTACTGTAATAACATGGCTCAATAAAGTAAGTATATATTCAGCTCATAATTTTAGGGGCTACAGAGTTCGGCATAGCAGGCAGATGTGGTAATAGAATTGAAGGTGGCTGGTTATACTCCACTCAAGTCAGGAAGCACAGGGAAAAATAATAATGTTGGTACATAGGCTATTACCTTCTGCTTTCCCAGTTAACACAAGACAAACCCAGGTCTATAGCATGCTGCTTCCCACGTTTAGGGTTGATTTGTCATTTTTTTCTAAAATTATCTACGAAATCCTGATATGCAGAAGTTTTTCAATTCAAGTTAACTATGATGATCTCACAGTACTGAAACTGCTTATGAGAAAGAGCAAAAGGGGACTTTTGAGGGAAATATGAGGCTTTCACCATCTGTGTATATAAGAATTCTTTTAAATTTACTTAGGAAAATCCAAAATGCTCATATTAATAAAGTACCATACATTTCAATAAAATATATAATGTGTGCTATCTATATTTTCATGAATATATTTTGATCCTCAGAAATTTAAAATTTTATTTCAGTTGAGGTCTTTAATTTTACCTTTTATTTGTAATATTATACATAATATTTTCACTATAACACCACAGTTATGTCATGTGCTTATTGAATCACATTTTCTTTGCTTCTCACTTTGTTTTCTTTCTGTTTTTCATCTTCGTCTACTCAAATATTATTCCTCCCTCCAAACTTTTCCATAACCTCCTTTCATCTCTCTTGCATATCCATGTCCTCTTTTTTAAGCAGGTTGTTATTGCATACATATATATGCATAAGGAATATTTGCATATATATTCCTTAAAGTAAGCTGTTCACTTTGTATAATTTTGCTTATATATAGTGTTTTCAAGAATAGCCATTTGATATTATATAAGCAATTTATGTGCTCTACTGTGGGGAAGACTATTCCTACAGACATGCTCTTTAATTACCTAGATGAAGCCAAAGGCATAGAATTTAAAATTTAGTTATAAACTTCATCAATTAATTCAAGAAATTTCAAGAAAAAAAAACAGAATTTTCTCAATGAACTGAAAGGAAATAATCTCAAAATAAAAAACTAAAGAAAACAAATACTAGAATAATGCCCATGAAAATGCAAACATGGAACTAATTGAGATGATAAAGACAATGAAGGATTTGGAAACTGAATTCAATAGAGAGATAAGAACATTGCAGAAAACCCAAATTAAAGTTTATACAGAATTAAAAAAAAAACCCACTTGAAAACTCAAGGCAGATTCTTACAAGTATCACTAATCAAGTAGAAAATAGAAATATTCTAAGAAAAAGGAGAAATAGAAGAAGTAAATATCATGTAAGAAAAAAATTGAAACAAGGGAAAGAATATACAGAATATGTTGCATACCAAACTTTAGAATTATACTAATAAATGACAGTGACACAGACAGACATCTTAATCAAGATTATAAAAAGAAACTTCTAGAAATTTAGAAGATAAATATTTATAAAGATACAGGAAACACACAAAATACCTAGGAGAAAAGACCTAAATGGAAAACAAACAAACAAACAAAACAACCTCCTAAAGCTATGCTAAAACCCTAAGAATCCTGAAAAAAGGAAGAGTATTGAAAGCTGCAAGAAAAAAAGTATCACATTACAAAACCTCACTAAAACAACAGTCAATTTTACTATGAAAAATTTGAGGGTCAAAATGTCTAGAGAAATTCATTTCAAGTTTAAAAAAAAGAAAAACCACTACTATCAAACTAGACCAGTGTACCTAACAATAGTATCTTTCACAATTGAAGAAGAAGATAAAACTTACTACACTACTAGATTGCATAGGCTTTATTAATAAACAAGATAACAAGAGTAATTTATTGACTTTAAACATCAGGATTTTCATAGCACAATGGATTAGGATCAGTAACACTGATTCACAGCAAATATCCAATACTGTTCAGTTTAGTGGACACAGCACAAGTAGGTTCCAGTATTTGTATTGTCATCTCCAGTTTTATAATTGTTATTTGTGGATTCATAGAAGTAACATTATTATCAGTTTTCTATAGAATATATAGCAGTAGACCTATAAACTAAGCTAGGCATTTTGAATTGATTGCCTCCTTCTACAGATCTCTTCATTTAATGCATGCCCTTTTAAGCCCTTATTTGTTTAGATAAATGTCATTTTTATATAAAGAGTAAGCAGAGCCTATATTGACTAAGGTTTATAAAGTATGTGGTTTATCATGTGTTCATTGTAGTTCTTTTGTTTTATAAAAAAGAAATAAAGAATTAGGGTGTGTTTGGTAGAGGCATGTTATGGTGATCTGGTAGGGGGTGCCTCTGCTGGCCCATGCTGAGGCATCCCTTCCTTTTGAGGTACCAGTCATAAGACAGGTATAGTATGGAATAGGGTATAGAGTTTGCTTAGGTCATGGGAAAGGGAGTTGAGGAGGGAGTAGATATAGAGAAAGGCAGAGAGAGAGAAGAAGGGAGGGAGGGAGAGAGGGAGGGAGGGAGAGAGAGAGAGAGAGAGAGAGAGAGAGAGAGAGAGAGAGAGAGAGAGAGAGAGAGGAAATGCCAGCCAGGAACAAGTGGAAAGAGAGTTGGGAGTGGGAGGGGAATGGGAATAGAAAGGACAGAGAGGGTAGGAAAGTAAGAGATTAAAAGAGAGAGGAGGGGGCAAGCAGCCCCTTTTATAGTGAGTCAGAAATACCTGGCTGTTGCCAGGTAATGGTGGGCCAGAGCCTGGAAGGAATGCTAAGAGTAAGATAATCCCTTCTTTTGATAATACATCAAGTACTTCAAGATCTGCATTTAGTCTTTTTCTAAACACAGGTCTGGTTATGTATTTGCCTCTGTTTTCATTTCACTGCCTAGTTACATTGATACTAAATAATAGAAAAAGTCTTGTGGTTCTGCCTTCTGCCTTGCCACTGGGCTATGGGAATGCTGCTTGGGCAGGTAAAAGGAAAGACACTAGACTACATTTTACCCTTGCCACCATAGTGTGATAGGTTGCAGGAAGAACTCATGCACCGCTCAGGGAGTTGGGTGAAGGCCTCAGACCAAGTGAGAAACTTCAGCATAGGCTGAGGTTTCCTGACTCCCATACATCCAGATGCTGCTGGAAATCCTGTGGAATCAGAATGGAGGTGGCCTATGGGCCTTCAAGGACAAGCCTGGGGCCAGTGGAGGGGGAACTCTGGTTTAGCTCATTAGCCATTGTCCTTAGCTTAGTGGCAGTGATTGTCCGGGAGCTGAGAGGCCTTACCTCTGTAGAGGAGGGCTTCCTCCATGCTCCCCACAGCAGTTCTTGATAAGAGAGACAGTCCAAACCTGGTAATGTATATTTGTATGTTATGACCAAATGTTTAGAGATCTATCATTTTTAAGAATCCATGGGGGGTGATGTTTTTCTCTTCTTTACTGTTTTTGGCATTGGGGACTAGAACTTTCCAAGGATCCTATGATGGCCCTGAGTTCACTATGAATTCAACATTTTCCTCAAACTTGTCATTTTATTGCCCCAACCTTGTAAATTCTGTGATTACTAGCATTTACCAGTATAATTGGTTCTACTTGAAGATTGTATGTGACATGTAATAGTGTTTCTTAAATATTCTAACACTGTCGATGCTTTCAACTGTCCCAATGTCAGATACATCTACCTAGTATGTTCTATATTAGAGCACTCTCAAAAGTTTCTACCTGGTGCCTTTTGGGAATGTTGTTTGTAGGGCTGCCTACAAATCTGGTAGCTGTCTCTGAACTGGTTGCTTGTACCAGCAACCTCTGACTGTATCACATCACTATCACTCTGCCTTTTTTGACATATGGTATTCTAGAGTTTCAGTGTCCTCCTTAAAACAAAGGATCCACTTATACTTCATTAAATAATCACTCTAGCCTACTGTGACCTCATCTTCTCTGGTTACAATTGTAACTAACTAAATTGCAAAATCACATTCTCTATAAGCCACAATGACAAGGAAAACATATCATTGGCACAAAAATGTTCATGTAGACTAATTGCAAGAAGTGGAGGACCTAGAAATAAACTTGCACAGCACTGTGAACATATTTTTTTAAGGTGTCAAAAACAGAGTGGTATAAAGACAGCCTATTCAATAAATGGTGTTAGCAAAAAAAAAAATAGATATCCACCTGCAAAAGAATAAAATTAGATCCCATATTTCCCACCCTACACAAAAATCAATTTAAAGCAGAACAAAAACCTTAATTTGAAATCTGAAATACTGAAATTTGTACAGGAAAAGATAGAGAAAATACTTATACATTTATAGGCAAAAGCTTTTTGCACAAAATTCCAACAGCATAGGAAAAAGCCCTAAAATTCAACATAGTGGATTACATAAAATATAAACTTCTATCCAGTTAAATAAATTCTGAGTAGGCAAACATGTAGCTTACAGAATGTAAAATTATCTTTGCAAGCTATATAGTAGACAAGATGCTAAGATCTAGAATGTATGGAGAACTGAAATAATTAAACATGCACACACACACACACACACACAATAAACAAAGGACCACCAAAACCACCCTCACCCAAACTGCAAACCAAACAAATAAATGGGGCATATTTTAAAAGCATTAAGGACTTTACCCATCATTGTAATGTGAATTAAATCTTCGTTAAGGTTTCCTCCTATAGTGTAAGGAAACACATACAGAAACACAGAGCCGGAAATTGCACAGAAAGTGAGAGACCTTAGGAGACTTAGTCCTAAATGGGATGTCTCCATCACTCCCTCCCCTCAGGGCTCAGGGAACCCCTTGGGAGT
Source organism: Mastomys coucha (assembly GCF_008632895.1). Lineage (NCBI taxonomy): Eukaryota > Metazoa > Chordata > Mammalia > Rodentia > Muridae > Mastomys > Mastomys coucha. The sequence continues at coordinate 9,943,027 of NW_022196896.1, forward strand.
GAAGATGGAAAGTGTAAGTGTCTGAGGGGTTAAAAAGCACCAAAAAGGCCGGGCTGTGGTGGCGCAAGCCTTTAATCCCAGCACTTGGGAGGCAGAGGCAGGTGGATTTCTGAGTTCGAGGCCAGTCTGGTCTACAGAGTGAGTTCCAGGACAGCCGGGGCTACACAGAGAAACCCTGTCTCAAAAAAAAAAAAAAAGCACCAAAAAACCTCCAGCATGAGCAAATCTGATTTGAACTCAGAAAATTGAGGCAGCATGCACAGGTTATGCGAGTATGCGAGTGTGTGTGTGTGTGTGTGTGTGTGTACATGGGGTCAGACTTAAACCAGCTCCCCTACCTATATATTAAGGTTATTAGTTTAATATTTCTATGGGATTTCTGAGTGATTAAAGACAGTTTCTAATGCTTGTATCATCTCTTGGGTTCTTGTCCTACCATTTGTTTTGGCAAATTCTGATAAGTTAGTTTTTGTGTTTTCTATTTTATTTTATTTTGTTTTATTTATTATTATTATGTCTTCTTTTTTAGCTTTTATAGCATTATGATGAGAAAAGTTACATGATTTCAATTTATCTGAATTTGTTAACATTTAAAAACATATTTTAAGTAAATAGAATTAAATCACATTCTTGTTTCCCTTTTGTACCCCAGCTCCTCCCAGATACCCCCTTCAATACCTACAATATCTTCTTTTGTCATATTCCTTAAAATTTATAAAATATTATAACAATAAAAATGAGTATTATAAAAGTTGTTTGATATAAAATATCAATCAATTTAACAGTTTTATGTATATGCTTGTCTACAACAATACTGAAAATACATACATTTTTCTCAATATAAATTTTAAATATATAAACATATTAACTGTATATTTCAAAATAATATATCATTACTACTATTTTCTTAAATGAACATAAATATATGAAGACTTTTTGTTTATATGTTTGTTTTTTCTTTAGTAGAGTTTAAAATCTTGACTTTTACTGTGGTATAATCCCAAAATAAGAACAATTTTTAGACACTGGATTTCACTGTAATAAGGATGTACTTCAATGACCCTCATATCACCAAAGGATTTTACCTTCATATTAGCTAAGCTGAGAGTTGACAGTTCTGCTGCACCAAGGAATGATTTGTAGGCATGATTTTTGAATACAGACATCCTGCTATGGTCAAAACTATTTAACTTGAGTGAGTGACTTTATTCTCAGCCCACAGAGAACAGGTGACATTCATTTAAGAAATGATGTGTGTATTAAGATGGTCTATCCATAAAATCATTCACCAACTGTTTCAATG
>NW_022196896.1:9945316-9964579 GCF_008632895.1 Mastomys coucha
TTGCTTTTTGCATTTTCTTTGATTGTTGTGTCAATGTTTTCTATGGTGTCTTCTGCACCTGAGATTCTTCTATTTCTTGTATTCTGTTGGTGATGCTTGCGTCTATGACTCTTAATTTCTTTCCTAGGTTTTGTATCTCCAGGGTTGTCTCTCTTTCTGATTTCTTTATTTTTTATATGTCCATTTTTAGATTCTGGATGGTTTTGCTCATTTCCTTCATCTGTTTGATTGTGTTTTCTTCATCTGTTTTTGTGTTTCCTCTTTAAGAGCTTCTAGCTCTTTATCTGTGTTCTCCTGTATTTCTTTGTGGGTGCTACTTATGTCTTTCTTAAAGTCCTGTATCATCATCATGATAAGTGATTTTAGATCTGATTCTTGCTTTTCCGGTGTGATGGTGTGACCAGGACTTGCTGTGGTGGGAAAATTGTGTTCTAGTGATGCCAAGTAACCTTGGTTTGTGTTGTTTATTTTCTTATGCTTGTCCCCTGCCATCTGGTTATCTCTAGTGATACCTGCCCTTGTTAATTCTTACTGGAGCTTGTCCTTCCTGTGATCCTCATTGTGTCATAACTCCTCAGTGTCAAGCTGTCCCTATGATCCTGTGATTCTGGGATCCTTTGACCCTGGGCTTGTTAGAGCAACTAGGAGTGCAGCAGCTGACTTTGAGTCTTGTGTGACTGACTGCAGAGCCTGGGCCCAAGGTCTGCTCAGGACACCAGCCCAGAGAGACCAGAAGGAACCTGAGCCACTCTAGTGGCAGAGTTCCTGTGTGCCTAGTCTCCTTGGTCCCAGTTACTCCCAGTATTGGGACAGATGTTGTGTCCTTCTCACCTCTGATCCTGAGAGTGTCAGAATGCCTGGGAGTGGAGCTTCCTCTGGGTGTTGTGGGCTGCAGAGCTTGTGCCCAAGGTCCGCTCTCTTATTATATCTTCTAATGAGAGACATAAAAGAGGTGTATTTGAATAGGAACTGCAGTGAGGAGGAATTGGAAGATGTAGAGTAAGGGAAATTTCCAATCAAGATATATCACATTAGAAAAAAAAGTCTATTTTCAATGAAATGAAAAATAATTGTGTCTTTCTCAGGTCAGAATGTCATCAAATAGATACATGATTGTAATTTTTCTCAGAATGTTGATAAAGACAAATCATGAAACATTCATTGTTGAAGTATCAACTGGTAGAACTAATAAGGAGATTAGTGTAAAGATTACTAAAAAGTAGAGCTGCAAAAATATCTGTGTCATGTGAGCCCGTTTTATGACTCCTAATCCATGCATGCTTATTTCTTTTGTATTCACAATAACTAGGTAATTGAATCAACTTTTCATTTTTTGATTAATGGATAATGAAAACATGTTAGTCATATGCATACAGCAAAATTTTATTCAACTACAAAGAGAAACGAAATTAGGAAATTCATAGAAAACAATGATAGGAATTAGAAATATTTTATTAAGTGAGGTAGCTAAGGCTCATGAGGACAAATACTATATGATTTCTCCCAAATGTTTACTGAAGCTTCCAATATTTATATGAATGAATTCATATAGATGAGAAGTAAGTTAGAATAGGTATGAGTGGAAGACAGGGTGATATAAAGGGCCTGTGAGAGAGGAAAAGTGATTTCAGAAAGGGAGATGAAAAAAGTATAGCAAAAATACAAAAAACAATGTGGGAGTAGACAAGAAAATGGTGGGGAGGAAAAGCTTAATGTGATCAAGATGTCAGGAAAAGGGATAGGAGAAGGGGTAGAGGAATCAACTCAAAATACTCATGTAGAGCCATAAGAAAGCAAGTAACACTGTATTCCAATCAAAAATAAAATTTTACTTAGAGTATAAAACCTGTTTCCAATCGATGCATCTACCTAACAAATTCTGTATCTAAGGGTCAGGGACCATTGTCTGGGGGGAAGATGCAGAAAAATTTTAATCTGTAATCATGACAGGGTCACAGTTTGCTCTGAGACTGGGTTTCCTAGTAATATCAAGGTGCAGGGCAGGCTCCCTGTTGGGCAGAACCAGGTGAGATAGGGAGAAAACCCAGTCCAGCCAAGCCTCTCTATGGGGGGTGGGGGGTGGCTCTGGGCTGAGAAGGATGGGCTGAGCGGGATGAGTTGAGCGGGATGGTGAGTATTGGTGCTAGGATCTCATGCCTCTTGAGAATAACCACCCCCAGCCAGGAGTCAGTCAAAGCAGGAACTCCATTTAATGTATCAACCTTTTCTTTATAAAGGGCTGAGAGAGGAGGCAGAGTTTTCTGCTGAGGTGAGATGACTTAGGGGGAGGGGAAAGTTGACAAAGGGAATGGGGTGACAGAACCAACAGTTACTCTGTGTCAGCAGGAACTGGGCAAAGGCAGGCTTAAGCAGGTTGTGCTTAAGTACACTCCAGTACAGAAGTGACTGAGACAGTTTAAAAAACTCGAGCCAGGCTCAGGTTTGTCCTCAAGGCCCAAACCAGGGCCAAATAGAGCTCAACACCAAGGTACACCTTGAGCTCTCAATAATGAGACTGTTCAAACATGCACTGAGAAATTGCTAAAGTGGACGTGCAAAGAGCACACTAGAAGGCTTCAACCGTACACAAAGAACTAAAGGCAACTAAGGAATCTGAGAGGAGGGGAAAGAGTTTTGCCCAGGAAAGCACACAGCACTTGACCATTTCAATGCCAAATGGTCATCTCTGAAAATATATATTTAAGTAACCTTAGGTGGATTGAATTAGTTATACTTATGTATTAAGAGCATATATGTGTATACATATTTGTATTTAAGAACAACTAATGAAAAGAGAGGCTATAGATTAGAAAGAAAACAAGGAAGGCTGTATGAGAAGTTTTGGAAGAAGAAATAGGAAGGGAGAAATGATGTAGTTATGTGATAATCTCAAAAACTAAAAGAAAATATGGGTTTTAGAAAATAAATTTCCAAGTATCTGAAGTGTAGAAGTTTTGAAGGCCATTATCTAATGTAACTCTGTTTGTTCTTCTGTAATGGGGAGAGTCTGCTCTCTCCCCTCCAGAACAAAAATGACTCAGAGCAACAAACCTGCTTCTGTCCCATGGTCATCTGAGGTCACATGATTCATAGTTTTTGCCCTCTTCTTCGAGCCATAATCTCTTAAATCCTTGTTCTTTAGTTTATACCACATTATTACACCTTTATGATATTTCTTCTATGTGCTTGGTTGTTTCTTGCTTATTTGCTTGTTTGTTTTTATTTTATATTCTAGACAGGATTTTTCTGCCTAGCTGTGGCTATCCTGGAAAGAACTCTATAAACCAGTCTAGCCTAGACCTCAGAGATTCTCTGTCTATGCCTTAGAATGCTGGTACTAAAGACACTTGCCTCTGTGCCTAGCTCAATATGCTAATATTAATGATCTAGAGCATTATATATTTTACTATTTCTCATATATTATAATATATATAATATATAACATATATATTATATATAATGTTATATTTTGTTCCTTCTGTCTTTGATAATTTTCAAATACAGTGAATTTTACTATAAACTTAATATAAGGATTAAAAACTTGCAGCAAGGAAAGCATGTCGATATGCCAGGTACAGCCATGTGAAGACATAATTAGCAACAAAGGCTATGCCTGAGTTTAGATTAAATAGGGCACAGGGGAAAAAAGATACTAATTAGCAGTCCACATGCAACATTCTTAGACCGGCACATATCTTCTTCAGTGATAGAGCAAGGGGCAGATGCAGCAGGCATGTGTCTGGTTTGGAGGGGTCAGTCTACTAAATATTGCATGCTAAACACAGATTCTCAACAACTGTCTCTTAGTCATTCCTAAAATATTAATCATATGGCTTTTTTTTTCTTGTAAAATATGAGATTGGGTATTTATTTCTCAATCCTAAGCACCAGGAAATAAGGTATTTATATTAAAGTCTCCAGTGAAGTTATGCAGTTAGATAACTGAAACTTAAATTTGCAATTGGTATTCTGTATCTGTACTCAAAGCTCCCAGAGATATTTGACACATCCTTCTTAAATATGAGCAATGCAGTAATGCCTGCCAGATGTTTGAGAAACAACCCTATCTTTAATAGTATGAATGCTTTTCCTGCATTGATCTGCATATCATTCTCAAAACCAATGTCCATAGAGGCCAGATAGCCTAGAACTGTAGATACAGATGATTGTAAAGCACCATATCAGGGGGTGGGAATTGAACCCAGGGCCTTTGAATGAGCAACTATTTATCCTAACTGCTTAGCCATCTCTACAACCCTAAGCAACTATAACATAGAAAACTAAAACTAGAATAAAAAAGAAAACAGATAATTAACAACAGCAAAATAAGCTACAGTCTTAAAAGAGAATTAAAATTTGGAAGGAATATATTTTAAAAGTATAATTAACAACTATGATTAATCACAAAGGGCTAAATGAAGAAAACTCACATATAATATAAGAGCAACTAGGTAGAGAAAAAAATCTTAAAGTCTTCAGCTTTTAGGCATACAAAGAGAAATAATGAAACAGACTGCAAAACAAAATTGATGTCTTTAAGAAAATAATGAGAAGTCAAAAATAAAAATAAAAATTTCTATGGATATTTGAAAACTTACAAAACTGGGAATATTTTATAAATAAATCAGTGAAAACACTCTCACATTATGTCAAAGCACTTCTTGGTAACAAACTATTATTATCCTCCAGAAGAAAAGAATATGACAACTTTTGAACAGCTGGTACTTGAAGCCTTGTGCTCATGATTGAAGGACATATTCCTCTGGTCTGCTCTCTACAGGGGAACACAACTTTGCCTGCAACTGACATGGCAGCTAGTGTCGGGCAGGCTTCTTCCTTCTGTCATTCAGCTTCCTCATCTTGGGATGTTTATCCTTTCAAACAAGCCATGATTTATTACTAAATGCTCAGTAATATGGCTGGTGTAGTTTTCTATTGCAGCTTTTCGCAGCTTCAGAGGAAGATCGTACACACCACGGTGCTGTCATCCCCCAGCCTCTCACTTATTCCTGTCCAACTGCACACTCCTACATCTGCCAGTTCTGTCTTGTTTCAGGCCTGCTGTGCTGCTGCCAGTGGCTCAGTGGGACATGAAGGTAATACTGAATGGGCAGAAAAAGTTGATAAATGATACAGATTGAAGGGCCACTTTGAAGTCCTTCAGTGTCACCAGAAATAACATAGTGTAACCAATACAATGAGAGGGAGGTGGCTGGGCATGTCCTCCTTAGAAAACAGCCATGGGAATGGGGAAATCAGTTTTCAGGAGAAGATTAACAAAGGATGAAAATGATAGCAAGGGATAAAATAATTAATGTGGCTCATTTCTGTATTTTACTTTCATTATTGTTTAATTCGAGGGTCATTATAAAGGCTAGCATTGCAGATAGTAGTTTAGAGTGTTCTGCAGTGTTTCCGCTTTCTGAACATCCACTTGCAAGTGGTTGGATGAAAGCATTGATAGATGTTCATTATGTTCATGTTCACGCTCAGCATCAACCCCACCATTTCATCATCTGTTTCATTTAGAAGTACACTTAACTACAGAGGAAAGGGCCTAAACATTTCATGGAGACTAATGTAATCTGTCTTGTGATATCTGAATCCACTTGGTGAAAAAAGAAATCTTTGAAGCAGAAGTGAAAGAACGTGATCTTTTCATAGGAAAGCCAAAGAGCATCAGGTGCAAGCACATCTACCTACAGACCAAGGAGGAAGTGCATCTCATTAAGGGGAGCTTTTAAGGAGGCTGCTTATTGGAATTTTCCACTCAGTACCTGGATCAATGTCAGAGGAAGGGAAGACCAGCAGAATTTTCAGACTCCTCTAACTGAGTCACAGCAGTTCTCTATAAAATCACTATAAGGACAAGTCTTGAGAAGTATGTGCATGCCTGTGTGTGTGCGTGCCTGTGTGTGTGTGTGTGTGTGTGTTTTACATGTAATTGTGGAGTTTCTAATATCTTTCTACTGATAGACCATGATCATGTTTAATTGTCTAGGTCTGGTCAGGATCTTATCTCTTAATGCTATATCTATTTAGGAAAAATAAGCAGTTACTTCTACATCGATTGTCTTTTTTGTGATTTTTTTTCAAACATTAACAAGACATTTTGTATATGTTCAAGTTCACAAAGTTGGACAAGCTATATACTTTTCTTTTCAATACTCAAGTTACCAGGGATGTCGCAAACATTGAGGGTTTGATCCAAATATCATATGTTTTATCATTCAGAAGCATGTGAATGTGATATAATCTAGTCTGATACAAATTTGTACATTCACTCATCCTTCTGGAACAGCTCCTCACCCTTAGCAGATATCCCCTGATAAGTAGAGTTCACAGTCAATATATATATATATATATATACATATATATATATGTATATATATATATATGTATATATATATATATGTATATATATATAATGTTTAAAAACACACCAATATCATTTTGCCCTCTAGGTGTTTTAGAACAGAGACAATTATATAAAAATACTGAAATTGTTGTTGATCTCAATGTATAACAGAACAATTTCTATTGTAAGACCTCTTTACAGTCATGATATATCCCCTACATTCTCAGACCAATGCACTGGATTCGTGCTTTTTCTTGTTTCATTAAAAAGATAACCACTGTTTGGAACTTTCATACACATGGACAATTTATTTTAATTGTATCTACTACCTACTGTCTCCTTCTATCTCTTCCCTGGGATGCTCCAATACATTTTGCTTCCAAATTCATGTCCTACTTTTTTAAAATCAATAGCTCACTGAGTACAATCAAAGGTACTCACATGTGAGTGAGTGTGATCTCATCCATGTTACATGGATGACCTACCAGTGTCCACTTTGGTTGGAGAACCAAAATGATTTTTCTATTCTTAGCAGGCATCAACTGTCTATAGTTCCTAAGCTAGAGGTGAAGTCTCAGGATACTTGTTTTATTCCATCAGGACTGGAATTCGAACTGGCTTGACATTGTGAATGCCTTGTACAGGTAACCAAAGTCAGCTACTGGAATCCATGTGTGTACTGGCTATTTAATTCCCAGGAAACAGCATTTCGCAGGCCTCCTCCACCCTAGCCTGTCACATTTTTTTTTCTAATACTTCTTTCATGATCTTCTTTGAGCTTGGAGTTGGAAGACATTGTCTAAGTGTCCCATTACAATAGAACCTGAAGTATATGGTTCAAATTTACAATACCTGGTGTAAAAAGAAGCACCTCTGACTAAGGATGGTGGGATCTAGTTCTGTGAATGTAAACATTAATATTTATAAGTCAGTTTGATAACATGACCTTCTAGACAAACAACAATATTTTCCCCTGATTCCAGGGCCTATAATCTTTTTAATCATAAGCTTTGATGTGGTTTCAGTTCCAGGCATGAAATTGCTTCAGTGCCTAAGCCCAACACTGTATAAGAGAATCCACATATTTTCTCTACCAGAATAGCACCTTCTTTCACTATATGAGCTCAGCATCAGGTACACATTCCTTGCTCAGTTTGAGATTGATATCTATATCTTGAAATATAAGTTTGTGATGTCTTTATTAACAAATCTGATCATAGTGTTATACTGGGCAATCACAAGCGATGACAGTATCCTGTGTTCCTTTGAGGGCATTTGGGAACTCCATGGCTAACAACTTAAAGGGAAGAAGGCTATGTTAGACACTGTTACTCTTTTTATTTCCATTATAAAATCAAAGCATGGGCTCTCTTGGCCAACTTGATAACTTCACTCTCATTGCTTCTTTAATAATCTTTACAATATCCCTAGAATTCATTGTGTTTTGGTAGAATTGTAATCTGCTTAAATGCACTGATAACTCACTGAATAATTGTTGTCTCCAGTTATGTTTCTAAACTGAATCTTACAATTAATATTAATTCAAGAGCATTTTAGAAAGTTTCATGCTCACGGGAGAATCAGTAAGTATAGTATCATAGGCACAAGATAAAGACAAATGGTTTTGGTAAATGAAGGGAAGACAAATGTCACAGGCAGAGATCAAAGCCTGTAAGAGAGTACATCCTAGTGTGAATGAGCAGCTGATAAACAGCTGACTTGATCTAAAAGATGTCCAGAGAAGCCATGTTGTACATGTTATAGTTTCTACCTTTGTATTATAGCCTCTGCTTCTATTTTAAGACAATATATGAGCGAAGTAATAATAATCAGTAAAATGTTTCTATATGAGAGATTTATTTTAGAGTCTTGCTAATTTGAAATCTCTACAGTATCAGTCTTCTGATTATTATAGAATATCCTAAACTAGGTAAATTTTGGAATGTTCTTGAATTCAATTTCTAAGTATTGGTGAAAAGGGTCTTCAATCACACTGAATAATTTCCAAGTCAAAGGAGTAAAATTGTACAAAATTTAAAGTTTTCCATAATATTGGAAATTATCAGCAGTGCAAAAGCCTACAGATTGGGAGAAATTGTCACCAGACCTATGTTAGTCAAGTGGTTGATAAGCAGAGTATTTAAATAATGAAAAAAATTTAATACCCAACCAAAAAATATCAATTCATAGGTGAAGTCATGAAATGCAAATTCTCCAAATGAACATAAATGACCAACAAATATTTTAATCATATTCAATATCATTAGCCCTGGCAAATTTTTAATTAAAACAATTTTGAGAGTCCATCACATTCCAGTTGGAATGCCTACTCTCAAACACATGACAGCAGACACTGGTGAGAATGTGAGGAAAGTGAAGACCTTTCTCACTTCCCTAGTGATTACAAGACAGTGACTTTCAAAGTATAAATGTGGATTTACCTGCACTACTCCTGAGAAGACACTCAAACGATTCTATGTCCAAAGGAGATGTTTGGGTGCCTATGATTATTGCTGCACTATTCACCTATCCATGGTAGCTAGGAAAGGGAAACAGCCTGGAAGTCCATCAACAGAATAAATGAGGAAAATGCAGCAAATGCACACACTAGAATTTTACTTATTTGTGACAAGAAAAAAATGAAAGTGGTGTTTTCAGGTATATGGAAGCCTACAGGAGGCGTCATATTCATCAAAGGAACTACAGCTTAGGAAAATAACAATTGTATGTTCTCGAACCTAACTTTTAATGTTGGTATGCATGTCAACAAACCAGTATAAGGGTGAGCAGAGACTATAAGGAAACCCTGAGAGGGGAGCAAGAATTGGGGATTAAGTAGAGAAGGGGGCAGTGTTTGTACTTGACATGAAAACACAAGTGATGTAATTCCTTGGGGGGTTGTCAAGCAACTTCAGTGTGCTGTTTATCTCCAGTCCACGCTTCTCTCTATTTTTAACCTCCTTTCTTCCTTCCAAGTTGAAGTCCTCTCCCACTTTTTCCATTTGCCATTTGGTATCACCTACATCCTGCTATTCTTTTCTCAAACCCAATAACTCACTCCCTGCCTATGCCTTCCTAGTTTCTCTGGACACTTTATGTTGTATACGTACATCTGAGTATTTGGAGCCTACTATTTGGACTGCAGATGAGAAGAAGCATGCGCAAACTGTCTTTCCATGTCTAGATTACCTCACTCTGTATAATATTTTCTACTACCTACTTTCCAGATAATTTTATGACTTGGTTTTTACAGATCAACAGTATTTTCTTATGTAAATTTTGTTATCTATTGATCTATTGACTGATATATACTTGTTTCCATTTTCTTGTTATTTTTAATAAGGCAGTAAGAAACACTGCTGAGCAAGTACTTGTGGAACAGGATGTACAGGTATTTGGTAATATTCAAAAGAGTATCAGAGCCAGGTCATATGCTTGACTTATTTTTTTTTCTTTTGAGGATTCCTTATACTGATTTCCAGAAGTGGTATATCATTGTGGGTACCTATTTCTCTACAATCTTACCAGAAATTCCCAGGGATAGATTTCTATATTGAGTTTCCAATGTATAATGATCAGTGTTGAAAATACATATACGCAAACATAACATAAACGGACTCAGCAGCATGTAAAATGTATATATACATATACATTTATATGTATATATATATGTATGTGTGTGTATATATATATTTACAGGATGCATGTATAAGAGAGAGAGAAAGAGAGAGAGAGGGAGGAAGACAATAATGTAAAACAAGGTTATCAGTTTAACAGGAAGAAAGGAATTTAGTATCTGGGAGAGGCTAAAGGATGGAAATAAAGGATAAGTGATGTAATTCTAGTTAGTTAAAAGTATATTATCCGAGCAGAGGAGGTAGGAATCTGATATCCAGAAGCAGCTGGGTAGGCACCATGGCCAGGAGCCCTACCATCAAGGCAGGAGAGAGCAAGATCCAGGTTCTGCAGGAGCAGGCTGATGATGGGGAGGGACGGAGAAAGGTAGGCTAGGAGCAGACAGAAGCTGAGGAGGCCTCCTTGAACTGCAGGATCCAACTAGTTCAAGAGGAACTGGACCAGACCCAGGAACACCTTGCCACTGCTTGGCAGAAGGTAGAGGAAGAAGGAAAGGCTGCTGATGAAAGTGAGAGATGTATGAAGGTGATTGGAAATAGGGCTCTATTACATGTGGGAGTGTCTTCTGTGGATATGCCCAAGAGTGGTATAGCTGGGTCCTCAGGAAGTACTATGTCCAAGTTTCTGAGGAACTGCCAAACTGATTTCCAGAGTGGGTGTACCAGCTTGCAATCCCACCAGCAATGGAGGAGTATTCCTCTTTCTCCACAACCTCGCCAGCATCTGTTGTCACATGAAGTTTTGATCTTAGCCATTCTGACTGGTATGAGGTAGAAACACAGTGTTATTCTGATTTGCATTTCCCTGTTGACTAAGGATGTTGAACATTTCTTTAGGTGCTTCTCAGCCATTCAGTATTCCTCAGTTGAAAATTCTTTGTTTAGCTCTGTATCCCATTTTTAAAATAGGGTTATTTGGTTCTCTGGAGTCTAACTTGAGTTCTTTGTATATATTGAATATTAGACTTCTATTGAATATAGGATTGATAAAGATCTTTTCACAATCTTTTTGGTTGCCCTTTTACTCAGCCATAAAAATCAATGGATTTATGAAATTTTTAGGGAAATGGATGGATCTGGAAAATATCATCCTGGGCGAGGTAATACAATTACAAAAGAACACACATGGTACATACTCACTGATAAGTGGAAATTAGCCCAGAAGCTCAGAATACCCAAGATACAATTTACAAATCACAAGAAACTCAAGAAGAAAGACCAAAGTATGGATACTTCTGTCCTTCTCATAAGAGAGAATAAAATACCTATGTAATGTGGGAGTAATTCCTTAGAAGACTGGATTTATCATATTGTCCTATGTTTGATTAAATATTGTGTGTCTATCAGACTTGTAAGCAGTGTGAACTTATATATTAGCGTGTAGGTATAAAGAAGAAGTCACACTGTGTCCCTAGTTAACTTAGATGATCATTTTATAGAAACACCAAGGAGGTAGAAATAAAATATGAATAAATGCTTTAAAATACTCAGGATTATCTGAACTTATACTATTCTAAGATTAACAATAGGCCATATTTGTGTTCCTAGTAATTTGTAAATCTAAGACTAGAATAAGTCGTGCATTAGTTTCTTTTCTGCTGCTGTGATAGAAACCCATGATCAAAAGCAAGTTATAGAAGAAAGAGTTTATTTTTGTCTTACAATTCCAGAGGGATAATAGTATGTTATACTGAGAGTCCAGGAGACAGAGGACAAATTACTCAGATTATTGATTCTATAGAGTGAATGCTCAAAGTCAGGAAAATTACCACGGAGTTCATATTATGTTGATCATCTACTGCTGTGCATGGGACATCCCATTTCATGTGCTTTATACATCCACTGAGACTCCACTGGCAAAAACCCTTCTTTCCTCTGCAAGTAGATACTACTTGGGGATCACTTCTTAGATAGGTTTGGGAACTTATGTCCACATTTGCCTCTCAGTGCTGGGATCTTGTCTCCCTTAAACCTGTGAAGGCTCTGTGAATGTTGGCACATTTATTGTGAGTTCATACATATATCAGTTCTATTGTATTTCCTTGGTTTCCTCCACACAGTCCAAGAGTCTATTACACTCTTTCTACCTCCACTTCTGCATAATTCTCTGAGTCCTCAGGGGAAATGGTTGACAAAAATTTTTGCTTAGGACTGAGTTCCAGAATCTCTCCCTGTCTGCACATCATCCAGTCACGGGTCTCAGTGTTATTTCCCATCTAGTGAAAGAGGAAGCATCTCTGATGATAGCTGAGCAAGGCACTGAATAGAATGTTATTAAGAGTCATTTCAATGCTATGTTCTTTTAGTAAAACAATGACTTAAATTTTTATATTTCACATGAAATCATATTTAGATGTACTACTGAATTAGGGAAGTTGAAAATTTGATAGATTTCAATAATAATACTTCTGAAGTACACACACCAGCAACAGCAGCAGCAGCAGCAGCAGTGGCACCACTACCACCACCATCACCACTAGCACTGTCACCATCACCACTACCACCACCATGAACAGCATCAATGACAAAACATAAAATCACGAGGTCAAAGTCCATAATTCATAAGCAAAATTTCATTCAGACAAGAAATACAAAAGTACAATTGACACCTAGTATTGAAGCAACAAAAGAAAGGGCAGCTTATTTCTCCTAGGCAAACACCAGAAATCACCGAGTACATTAAAAGGATCCTGAAATAATTGTAACTGTATCTGATTATGAAATCAGAAAGGAAATTAGCAAGAGAATTCTTTTGGAATTAATAGCACAAATGTGTTTTCCTTTTACAATGACTATGTTTTGTTTAATTTAGGGAAATCTAATATAGGTGTTGCAAAGGATTGTTCACCTGCCTTTGCTAGAATTTTCATGGTTCCTATTGATTGCAGATCTGGCTACATGGTATTCATTTAGATTGCAAGAACTTCCAACATAGAGTAACTCACCTTATATTTGAAAAATATTTTTAAGGTAAAATTATTTGATATCCATTTGTTTTTATTTTCATAGTTTATTAATATTTTCCCAATTTCTGAGCATTTTGGACATTGGTGTGCTTTTTTCCATTTTCAATATTTATTATTGACTCAGGATATTTTTAAGTTTTAATGTTAGAATGTTACTAGCCAGAGGGTAGTTGAATGTCACTAACTTGTGTTGATGTGCTTGATAGAGAGTGTTGTAAATGCCTGATCATAGTTGACACATGTGTCTAGTGAACACATTTAGTTTAAAGATTTAATATTTGAAAGTTTCAAATATGGTTTGCTTAGTTTTATATATCAACCACATGATACATTACATATTGATGATGGATATATTCTTCAGAGATAAGCATCAGTAGTTCGTGTCTTTCTGCTATTTGTCTGTTTTCTTCTGATAGCTACTGTAATTTTATCTAATACATTTTATTTTCCATCTTTTATTCCTGTTCAATTATGAGCATAGCTGTTTTGAAAATTGTTGTTTCACTACCTCATACTTGCTGACTCGCTAGTTCCCTCCACTATTGTGTGTCTATTCCTATTCTGTGACAAGATGTGATGTGTGTGATTACAATCTGATTAAATGTACTAAAGTTTTTATTGATGTTTCGTGTATTTCTATTTGAGATTTCTAGTAGTTTTCAGAAAATATATCTCACTATTTCCAGTTATACAGTTTACTTTCTGCTTGTTTTTAATATGAATATATTTCTGTATATATGAATATATGAATATAGTTCATGTACTTTATCAGTGTCTTGATAAATCAATTAATCTATTATTTTAATATTTAGAAACAATTATGGTATTATCTCTCTCTTCTTTATCAGTTTTGTACCATATGCCTCACAGATCAATTACTTTCATAACAGATGACTTATAGTTATAAAACTATAAGTTTTATTATTTTATGGTACATTATCATATCAATCTTTCATTATTCTGAACAAGATAATGTGTCAACTTCTATTTCGCTGATATCATAAGAAAGTTATTAGTATTTCTTCAATAATTTTAAATAATGTATTTTGTTTTTCTTTTTATGGTCAGAGAATGCTATTTTGTGGTATTTGAGTATGTTGAAACTAAGTACTTTGAGGTTCTTTGAGATTACACTTCTTTGTTCTCTTGAGCTGTCTGGATGAAGAAAAACAATGTCTTTACTATCTTAGTTTATTGTAGCACTTGACTTAGGTTTGAATGGAAAATAGCTTCTACTGGGCACAATTTTGTTTTATTATGTTTTCTTTTGCATACATTATTTGTTGTTATACTTATTCATTTTTACTAGGAAGGTAAATTAGGATCCCTTTGCCACAAGACTCCATACTCAAATAGCAGTGGGAGTGAGAGAGTTTCCCAGGAGTGGGACAGGCCTGTGAGGTAGGAACACCACTGCTGCTCATAGGAACCCTCAGGACACAGGAACAAAGGGGTTGCCTGGGACAGGAGTCTGGTCTCCATCTTCTTGCTCCCAGAGCTGATCCTGTGCCTCCAGGAGAGAGCAGATCTTGCAGGAGTGTCTACACACCTGCAAGCACAGGTAAGGCCACAACTTCTCTTCAAATTTCTGGCCTAAGATGGACCCTCACAGAAACACTGGAACATAGGAACCAAGGATCAGCTGGGCCCAGAATCCTTCTGGTCTCTTTCTGTACCCAAGAGCTGACCCTGTACCACAGCTCTCCATACCCAATTTACTCCCAGAGAGAACTGGTCTCCTAGGAATTCTGACACACAGTATTGCAGGAGGGACAAGCCAAAGTCAGATGCAGCAAGACCACTTAACACCAGAGATAATATGATGATGAAAGGCAAGCACAACTACATAAGCAACAGAAACAAAGACTACATGGCATCATCAGAATACAGTTCTCCAACCACAGCAAAGCCTGGTTACCTCAACACACCAGAAAAGTAAGACTCTGAATTAAAATCACATCTTGTGTTGATGATAGAGGAATTTAAGAACATAAATAACTCCCTTAAAGAAATACAATAAAACACAGGTAAACAGGTAGAAAGACCTTAAAGAGGAAACACAAAAATCCCTTAAAGAATTACAGGAAAACACAACAAAACAGGTGAAGGAACTGAATAATACCATCCAGGATCTAAAAATGGAAGTAGAAACAACAAAGAAATCACAAAGGGAGACAACTCTGGAGATAGAAAACCTAGGAAAGATACCAGGAGTCATAGATACAAGCATCATCAACAGAATACAAGAGATAGAAGAGAGAATCTCAGGTGCAGAAGATGCCATAGAAAACATTGATATAACAGTCAAAGAAAATGCAAAATACAAAAAGCTCCTAACCCAAAACATCCAGGAAATCCAGGACACAATGAGAATACCAAACTAAGGATAATAGTATAGAAGAGAGTGAGGATTCCAAACTTAAAGGGCCAGTAAATATCTTCAACAAAATTTATGAAGAAAACTTCCCTAACCTAAAGAAAGAGATGCCCATGAACATACAAGAAGCCTATAGAACTCCAAATAGACTGGACCAGAAAAGAAATTCCTTCCACCACATAATAGTCAAAACACCAAATGCACAAATCAAAGAAAGAGTACTAAAAGCAGTATGGGAAAAAGGTCAAGTAACATATAAAGGCAGGCCTATCAGAATTACACCAGATTTCTCACCAGAGACTATGAGAGCTAGAAGATCCTGGGCAGATGTCATACAGACCCTAAGAACACAAATGCCAGCCCAGACTACTATACCCAGCAAAACTCTCAATTACCATAGATAGACAAGCTAAGATAATACATGACAAAACTAAATATACATAATATCTTTCCACAAATTCAGCCCTACAAAGGATGATAGAAAGAAAACGCCAATACAAGGAGGGAAAGAACACCCTAGAAAAAAGCAAGGAAGTAATCTTTCAACAAATCCAAAAGAAGATAACCACACCAACATAAAAATAGCATCAATAATAACAGGGAGCAACAGTCCCTATTTTTAATATCTCTTAACATCAATGGACTCAATTACCCAATAAAAAGACATAGACTAACAGACTGGATAAGGAAACAGAATCCAGAATTTTGCTGCATACAAGAAATGCAACTCGGTGTTAAAGAAAAACACTACCTCAGAATAAAGGGCTGGAAAACAATTTTCCAAGCAAAGGATTCCAAGAAATAAGATGGAGTAGCCATTCTAATATTGAATAAAATCAAATTTCAACCAAAAGTCATCAAAAAAGATATAGAAAGACACTTCATACTCCTCAAAGGAAAAGAATCTACCAAGAAGAACTCTCAATTCTGAACATCAATGCTCCAAATGCAAGGGTACCCACATCCATGAAAGAAACTTTACCAAAGTTAAAAGGACACATTGCATCTCACAAAATAATAATGGGGGACTTCACTACTGCACTCTCATCAATGGACAGATCAGGAAAACACAAACTAAACAGAGACACAGTGAAACTAACAGAAGTTTTGGACCAATTGGATTTAAAAGATAGCTATAGAACATTTCATCCTAAATCAAAAGAATATACTTTCTTCTAAGCACCTCATGGTACCTTTTCCAAAATTGATCCTATAATTGATGACAAATCAGGCCTCAATAGATATAAGAATATTGAAATAATCCCATGCTTCTATCAGATCCCTACGGATTAAGGCTGGTCTTCAATAAAAAGAGAAACAACAGAAAGCCCACATACACACGGAAGCTGAATAGTGCTCTGCTCAGTGATAAATTGGTCAAAGACAAAATAAAGAAAGAAATTAAAGACTTTTTATAATTTAATGAAAATGAAGATACAACATACCCCAACTTATGGGACACAATAAAAGCAGTGCTAAGAGGAAAACTCATAGCTCTGAGTGCCTTCAAAAGAAACAAGAGAGAGCATACATTAGCAATTTAAAAGCACACCTGAAAGCTCTAGAACAAATACACCCAAGAGAAGTAGACAGCAGGAAATAATCAAACTCAGAGCTCAAGTCAACAAAGTAGAAATGAAAAGAACTATACAAAGAATCAACAAAACCAGGAGCTGGTTCTTTGAGAAAATCAACAAGATAGATAAACCATTAGCCAGACGAACAGAGGGTACAGAGACAGCAACCAAATTAACAAAATCAGAAATGAAAAGGAAGATATAACAACAGATACTGAGGAAATCAAAAAAGTTATCAGATCCTACTGCAAAAGCCTACATTCAACAAAATTGGAAAATATGGATGAAATGGACAATTTTCTAGACAGACACCAGGTACCAAACTTAAATCAAGACTAGATAAATGATCTAAATAGTCCCATTTCTGCTAATGAAACAGAAGGAGTCATTAATAGTCACCCAATCAAAAAAAGCCCAGGATCAGATGAGTTTAGTGCAGAGTTTTTATCAGACCTTCAAAGAAGACTCAATACCAATACTCCTTAAACTATTCCACAAAATCGAAACAGAAGGAACTCTACCCCATTCATTCTATGAAGGTAAAATTACTCTTATACCTAAACCACACAAAGACTCTACAAAGAAATAGAACTTCAGACCAATTTCCCTTCAAAATATCGATGCAAAAATACTCATTACAATTCTTGCAAACTGAATCCAAGAACACATTAAAACAATCATCCATCATGATCAAGTAGACTTCATCCCAGGGATACAGGGATGATTCAATAAATGGAAATCCATCAACACAATCCACTATATAAACAACCTCAAAAAAATAACTAGATAATCATTTCATTAGATGCTGAGAAAGCATTTGACAAAATACAACACCCATGTATGATAAAAAGTCTTGGAAATATCAGGAATTCAAGGCACATAACTAAACATACTAAAAGCAATATACAGTAAACCAGTGGCCAACATCAAACTAAATGGAGAGAAACTTGAATCAATCCCACTAAAATCAGTGACTAGATAAGGCTGCCTGTTATCTTCCTACCCATTCAATATAGTATTTGAAATCCTAGCCAGAGGAATTAGACAACAAAAGGAAGTAAAGGGATACAAATTGGAAAGGAAGAAGTTTAAATGTCACTATTTGTAGATGATATGATAGTATACTTATGTGACCCCAAAAATTCCACCAGAGAACTCCTAAACATAAAAAACAATTTCAGCAAAGTAGCTGGATATAAAATTAACTCAAAGAAATCAGTGGCCTTCCTCTACTCAAAAGATAAACAGGC
Source organism: Mastomys coucha (assembly GCF_008632895.1). Classification (NCBI taxonomy): domain Eukaryota; kingdom Metazoa; phylum Chordata; class Mammalia; order Rodentia; family Muridae; genus Mastomys; species Mastomys coucha. Next base: position 9,963,480 of record NW_022196896.1, read on the forward strand.
TGAGAGAGAAATTAGGGAAACAAGACCCTCCACAATAGTCACAAATAATATAAAATTACTTGGTGTGCCTCTAACTAAGCAAGTGAAAGGTCTATATGACGAGAACTTCAAGTCTCTGAAGAAAGAAATCAAAGACCTCAGAATATAGAAAGATCTACCAGACTCTTGGTTTGGCAGGATTAATATAGTAAATTTGGCCATCTTGTCAAAAGCAATCTACAGATTCAATGCAATCCCCATCAAAATTCCAACTCAATTCTTCATAGAGTTAGAAAGAGCAATTTGCAAATTCATCTTGAATAATAGAAAACCTAGGATAGCAAAAACTATTTTCAACAATAAAAGAACTTTTGGTAGAACCACCATCCCTGACCTCAAGTTGTACTACAGAGTAATTGTGATAAAAACTGCATGGTATTGGTATAGTAACAGGAAGGTAGATCAATGGAATAGAATTGAAGATCCAGAAATGAACCCATACACCTATGGTCACTTGATCTTTGACGAAAGAGCTAAAACCATCCATTGGAAAAAAGAGCATTTTCAACAAATGGTGCTGGTCAACTGGCAGTAAGCAAGTAGATCCATTCTTATCTCCTTGAACAAAGCTCATTTCCAAGTGGATCAATGACCTCCACATAAAAACAGACTTATAGAGGAGGAAGTATGGAAGAGCTTTGAACATATGAGCATAGGGAAAATAACTTGAACAGAACACCACTTACACTTGTGAAAAAATCTTGAACAGAACACCACTTACCACTTGTGTTGTAAGATCAAGAATTGACAAATGGGACCTCTTAAAATTGTAAAGCTTCTGTAATGCAAAGGACATAGTTAATAGGACAAAACACCAACCAACAAATTGGGAAAAGATCTTTACCAACCCTCTAATTGATAGAGGGCTAATATCCAATATATACAACGAACTCAAGAAGTTAGACTTCTGAGAACCAAATGACTCTATTAAAAAATTGGTACAGAGCTAAACAAATAATTCTCAACTGACGAATGCTGAATATCTGAGAAGCTCCTAAAGAAATGTTTAACATCCTTAGTCATCAAGGAAATGCAAATCAAAACAACCCTGAGATTCCACC
>NW_022196896.1:9964745-10039750 GCF_008632895.1 Mastomys coucha
ACAGAGGAGTGGATACAGAAATTGTGGTACATCTACACAATAGAGTACTACTCAGCTATTAAAAATAACGAATTTTTGAAATTCTTAGACAAATGGATACTTCAGTCCTTCTTAGAAGGGGGAACAAAACACCCATGGAAGGAGTTACAGAAAGAAAGTGTGGAGCAGAGACTGAAGGAATGACCATGCAGAGATTGCCCCACCTGGGGATCCATCCCATATCCAGTCATCAAACCCAGACACTATTGTGGATGCCCACAAGTGCTTGCTGACAGGAGCCTGATATAGCTGTCTCCCGAGGGGCTCTGCCAGTGCCTGACAAATACAGAGGTGGATGCTTATAACCAATCACTGGACTGTCAACAGGATCCTCAGTGGAGGTACTAGAGAAAGGACCCAAGGAGCAGAAGTTGTTTGCAGCCCCATAGGAGGAACAACAATTTCCACCAACCAGTACCTCCAGAGCTCCCAGGGACTAAGCCAGCAACCCAAGAGTACACATGGAGGGAACTATGGCTTCTGCTGCATATGTAACAGAGGATGGCCTTGTTGGTCATAAATGGAAGGAGAAGCCCTTGGTCCTGTGAAGGCTCTATGCCCCAGTGTAGTGGAATGCCAGGGCCAGGAAGCAGGAGTGACTGGGTTGGTAAGCAGGGGAAGGTGGGAGAGGGTAGGGGATTTTCAGAGGGGAAACAAGGAAAGGGGATAACACATGAAGTGCAAATAAAGAAAATATATAATAAAAATGAAAGTAAATTAATCTAGGCATTATAAGAATCAATTTGTTGTGTCCTCAAAAATTAAAAACAAATACAACAATTTAACCATCCACCTCTTGATATATACCTTGAAGCTTCAGTCATCTTACTACAGAGATGTGGGTATACCCGTAGCTACTGTGTCACTATTCAATAGAACTGATTCATGTACAACCATGTGTCCTTCCATAGATGAGTGGATAAAGAATATGTGCTTTATGTATGTAATGGAGTTTTGTTTTACCAAAGGAAAAAAATCAAATTATGTCATCTCCTTGAAAATTTATGGACCTTACTCATCTTGTAGTGAATGTCTTCAACTTGGGTCACCAGGTTGATTGCACTTTCTCATTCTCTGTGCAGAATCCTGATTTTTACCACCTTGTGTAAGCTTTTGGAATTAAGTCATTTTCTAGGAATGTCAAGAGAAAGAGAGCAGAAAGGAAAATTTGGAAACTGCATTTTATATTTCTCACAAAAAAGAAATGCACCCTATCATAATGGCACAGATATTTCCTGTAAAACAAAACAAAACAAACAAACAAACAAACAAAAACTTTGTTACTCTGCTTTTTAATATAGTACAGATTCTTTATGACTTCTTTTCATTTTTTCTAAAATATTGATTAAAGTTGCTTATTGCCTGTAGCATATATTTCTTTGCTTCAAGCAGTATTTAAATAAAGTTCAGAAACTCTAATTTCTAATTCTATTTATAAAAATCTCTTCCCATGACCTATTTGAGTCAAATTCAGGAATATTTAATGAGAATGTGATAAAACATTTCCTGAATATATAACAAGTGTCTTTGGATATACTGGTTTGAAATGCAAAATGTTGCAACATATTTACAATTAAATAAATGTCAGAACAATACAATCATCTCAGTGCTATATAAATATATTTCTACATATAGAGATGTTAATATAATCAAGAAGGTGCATTTTATTTGTATTGTGCTATTAGCTATTTGTGAATGTACTTAAGAACTTGTGTGTTCTGTATAAACAGATGCAGACAATTAATACACATATTATTATGCATGCATTTTCAAGTATTAATTTACATTGCATTATGAACTAGGCCACAAAATCTTGCTTCCTTTCTTTGAGAGAAAATAGTTACTTTTAAATTTTTATTAAGAGATTATCTTTTTGTTGTTGTTGTTGTCTATTGTTTTATTTATTTATTTAGATTTTATCCACCCTCCTACTGTTCCATGCCCCATACCTCCTCATACCTGCACTTGTCTCCACAAGGATGCCCCCACACCCCTACCCCACCAGACCTCTAAACTCCCTGGAGCCTCTAGTCTCTTGAGGGTCAGGTATATCTCCTCTGACTCAACCCAGATCTGGCAGTCCTCGACTGTATATGTGTTAGGGACCTCATATCAGCTGGGGTATGCTGCCTGGTTGGTGTTCCAGTATCTGAGAGATCTCCAGGTCCAGGTAAATTGAGACTGCTAGTTCTCCTAAAAAGAGAGCTATCTTAAAAACATAATGGAAAGCAGCAAAGAAATGCAGTTTCCATAATGAGCCTGTTCTCAAAGTTCAGGTCAAAACTGAAAGAAAATTTGGAAAATTATTAGGATCAAAGATCTATATTTTACTAACAAGAATTAGGAAAAAATTGTTTTTTATTAAATACACTTTTCAGTATTCAAAGAAACAATTGGTAAAGTTTTGCTAATGAGTGTGCTTGGTATAAGTTGCTTTGAAAAAGGGAGGGAGGCAAAGAAGGTCAAGGGGAATGTACTGTAAGTTGTTGATAACTAGCATGATATATATATATATATGAAATATATATATATATATATATATATATATATATATATATTTCATTTCTATGGCAAGAATAATGAGTATTATCACCCAAGTCATTACATTCTAAATACTGTAATTGCAGCAAAATCAATTAGACATTTTTTCTTGATTGCATTTGAAACTTTGACATTAGACATTTCGTTTATTTGCTTCTGGCCTAATACCATTCTGCATGCTGGGGAAAAAAAATCTTTGTTCTCTGATAGAAGTAATAAGGCTATCTGCACGATTCTCTCTTTCCTATTTTATTTAATCCATTGCTGTGCAGCCTTTTCAAAGTAAATACTTCACAAACAATGAACAGAGAAAGACATGCAAGGGGACAAACTCGAGAAGTTTAAAAATTAAAAAGAGCCCTATGAAGAAATAATGATAGCTCCATAAAAAATAAATAAATAAATACGAATCCCGGGTCAAGCAGGCCTTGACTCTCAGTTGCTGCTGGAGTGCAGAGTGCTTCACAGTCTAAGAGCCCCTTGCTCCATTCACTTGTTCCTGTTGAATAGAAAGCATCTAGAAAATGAAGAGATCTAAATGCCAGCAGGGGCTGAGCTGCATTCTTCTAGCTATGTCCTGAGCCTAGTCACCCAGAACAACTTGTGATCCCCAGACAAAGCTGATCACAGCAGGTGCCCATATCAAGAAATTTTCCTCCTGGAATTAGATATTATCCCAGGAATCACTACTGAGTCAAACATAATGCCCCATCCTGCTGGGTCAAGTAGGATTCCATTTCAATTTCTTTACACAACGATGCGTTTCATCTTGTCTGCGTACAATGACAGTGCTCAGGCATGAAGTAAATTGAAGTGCCTGAAAGGCAGAATTGTCCCTTGAACCTGCAGCATTCCCAACCCCAGAAACACACATTGTCAAGCGAGTTGCAGATAAGCAGGGTCTTCAGTAAGTGTTTTGCTACCCTCCTTCCTTTAATCATGCTTTCTTTTGTAAAATGGATTTCGAGGGAAAAGATAAATCATTGCAGAGGAAAAAAGGGTCATTTTCAAAAGCTTAGGAGGTTCATTTTTTGTGGCTTTCCAAGGTGAAAAAGGTAATTCATAAAAGTGAAAGTCTTTGGGGATCAACTTAATTCATCCTTAATATTACCAACATGAACTATTGAAATAAAGTTGAACGGAGTTCTTTGTAACAATGTTCCTACAGAGAGGAAGTGATTCTTTTGTTTGTTTGTCAGATTTGTATCCAAACGCCAGCAAATTAAATTTGGGGATAGGACCAAGATTTTCTTTCACCTTCTGCTCAGAGGGTGCTGATTTTCCTGGTTATTTGACAGATATGTTTTGATACATTTATCAATAATATATTTCTGTTTCTAGAACTTCAAGCTAACATTAGTGTTGCAGTGTGGTCAAAGACTTTTCTTCCTCTTTTGACTTCCCTGATTATCAGCTTATGTTTATGTCCTTTATATTTAAAGAAATGTGACAGTATCTGAGGAATAACAGTTTATTTCTATTTTATGGAGAATTCTTTCGGCAACAGCCAAAAGTTCTAAAGCTTGAGATACATTCCACCAGTAAGAATAGTTCTCCTGAATGCATTTCTGAAAGGAATTGCCACAGAAGTAAGAACTATTTTAGCTTATCAATTTTCAGTATCTGAAAGAAATTGTTATTCAAGAGTAACTGTTAAAGTGGAAATTGTTATATTTAGTAGCTTTGTAATTTTCTTTGGATTTTATTGATTTAAATATGAATTTTTAGGCATGTGAAAGATTCTATAAAATATAAAGCAAATGCAGTTCACATTATTAAGCAGAATTATAATTCTCTCAGTGTTGCTTCATTTTAAAACAATATCCAACAGAAATTTATACCAGAGTGCAGGCAAATACAAAATACAAGGATGCTACTTACCTGATGCCTCATTACCAGAACTGCTTTTTTCCAACTGCATAAGTTATCATTTGATTCTGTATAATAAAGTATGAATTCCTCTAATTCTTCACATTTACTACAGCAAGACAACAACATGTAAAGCTTTGTCCAATTACCATACAAAATTAAATCAAAGTGATCTATGGAATTTGTTAAAGTAATAACTATTATATAAAACTTACCATAAAAGGTCAATTTGAAACAAACCTATATATTAAAATGAATAATTGTGTGCATTTAGAAATTATACTAAAAGAAGTATTAGCAAAATTTTTTGTGTTTTATTTTTATTTTCTTAGATATTTTCTTTATTTATATGTTATATGATATCTCTTTTCTGTTCCCCCTCTGAAAAAAAAGAAATAAAATAAAATAAAAATAACAACAAAAACAACAACAATAACAACAACAAAAACCTCTGTTCCCTCCCCTTCCCCCTGCTCACCACTCCACCATCTCCTGCTTCCTGGCCCTGGCTTTCCCCTACACTGGGGCACAGAACATTCATAAGGCCAAGGGCCTCTCCTCCCATTAATGACCTACTTGGCCATCCTCTGCTACATATGCTGCTGGAGCCATTAGTCCCACCACATATATTCTTTGGTTGATGTTTTAGTCCCTGGGAGCTCTTAGGTTACTTGTTAGTTCATATTGTTGTTAGTCCTAAGGAACTGTAAATCCTTCAGCTCCTCCGGTAAAGGCCCCTCTTTTTATTATTGTTAAAACTTCATAATTCATTGGATTAATGAAAATGTCTGCAGTGTCTTTAAGATCTAGGTTATGAGGGATCCACTGTCCCAGATTCAGGTCCAAATGTCTATCACATTAAAAAAAGACAAGATATTTTAATAAGTTCCTTTTTCTTTTTCTCTAAATGTTTATGCTCCTTACCTTGTTTAGGTCAATACCTTTATTCCAATGGTAAATATATTATTTCTCATGGTAAACATATTAGCTTATATTTTAAATATATAAATATACATCATTAAGGTTTTTTTTTTTTTTGCCAGAGATTTCTAAGTTGGTTAGCAAGCTTGTTCAAATTAAATAATTTAAATAATATATACAATGAAATGATAACATTTAGCATTTTTATGCCTCATCAATTTCTAGAATCTAATTCAAACTTCTTGAGATATTTATGTAAGAATTATTGTTACAATAGAAATTTATCTTTTGGTTTCTTCCTTAGTATCACAGTTACCTAGTAAATGATTCCAGGTAGAATATTTCACTCACTAAGGCTGTTTTTTTTTCTTTCTTTGTTTTTTCTTTTCTTTTCTTTTCTTTCTTTTCTTTCTTTCTTTTTTTTTTGTCAACTATATGTAAGACTATTCATCAAGAGTATTAGAATCTGTGCTTAAACACTCTTGGTGAGCCATATATGAATTTCAAAAGAAAAATATTTTTCAATAGCACAACTTCATAAGGAAATTTGCAAATGGATCTTTTAGTTTCTATGTTCCTATCAAATGTTCAGGTTCTCGCAGCATGGACTTAACTAGACTGGAATTCACCTGGTGTTCTGATCACCCTCCCTCAGCAGCCAACGTGCTCAGATTGCTGGTGAGTGTCACTCTGAATGGATACAAATTTCAAGTTTTTAACATGCAAAATTATGAAACTAGAAGGGGAATATCTGCTTATTTTTAAGAATTTGTAAACATATGTGTGATGATTATATTATTTTGGGATATTGGATCCTGTGCAAAGATTTGCTGAAACAAAAATGTAAACTCAGCAGGGGGCTAAGATGAGATGCAGATAACTGTGAAAACTATAGCCTGGACCTGTGTATCACATTCATTTAAATGGCACAGGCAAGGCCACCACAAGTAAACCAGCATACTGTGTTTCTATAAGAAATAAGGGCCACATTCTTAGTGAACAGAACTGATAATTTTATGAATTTTATTAATCAATTTTTCTAACAGACTTCTACTATTACCCTTGCAAAGAAGTTAAACTTTCCCATGATCTCTAACTTCACTTAGAAACTCTTATCTGCAATATGTTTAGGAACAAGCATTTCTCTAGTAGAGGCTGAACTTCCCTCAGAAGATATATGCTTGGCAACAGAGGTGCAAACATCTAGACCTTCAAGTGAGTGCTCATGTGGTTGCTGCTCACAAATGCATTCTGTATCTTCACTATAGCATCAACATGCCTTAGTTATTAGAAAGAGCATCTTTATAACCTATGAAAACACCTGTGCACACTTGAAGACAGTGGAGCATTGTCCTGGATATAAAGGCTCCTAGTTCACTTAAACACAGGCATCACTCAACTGACATTCAGGTCAGGGATGAAAGAGATGAAGGCAAGCCCACAGATGCATTCTGAAATAAATTCTGTGTCCCCCATCACTTTGTGTCACAAAGATTATTTCTTTATAGAATTAGTTCCAAAACTGTTTCACATCTACCATTCAAGAGACAATATGTGCCTCCAGGGGACAAGGAAAAAACTTATGTTTTAAAAGGAAGACAAAGAGAGGACTCTTTTAAGTAGTGTTTTAGAGACTTGAAGAACCAGACTTAAGAATATATAGAATGTGATGTAAGTCATGAAGCATAGGTCTAAGAGACAAAAAGAAGATACTGGTTAGTAATGGCAAGGAAAACAACAGTAACTGAGAACAGGCAAGCAGCAGTGCCTTGCTGGTTGTCACTCGGCTTATTGAAACACTTTCTTGAGAAATTAAGTTTGGGACTTCATACCTACAATATACAACTTAATCAAGAATTCAATCTCTCAGACTGAATCAAAAGTAAGGACAAGAAAAATTATCAAAAGAGGAAATAAAACTTGGTAGTCTTTTTTGAAGGAAAAGACAAATAAACCAAGAAACAAAAGCAGAAGAGATAGATTTCTCTGTTGGATTCTGTAGTGAAGATAGTTATATGGCAGCCTGAAAAGAGGAATGAGGCAAATCATTACTAACCTGCTTAGATGGATATTTGTGGATAAATGATTACAGCCAGGGTCATAAGTTATTAAATTGGGTATCCGAGGCTAATAAACATAATGAATCATTTTCTTTTCAAGACCAGGTTTTAAAATTAGAACTAAAAATAATTCTATTAACATATTATAGAAAACAAAACAAATAAAAGTAATATGTTAGTGAAACATACTGATTAAAAAATTCTCAGAAATTGAACAAGGTAAACTATAATTAATGATAATGTAATATATAGGATTACTTCAGTTTTTATCATAGCACATTCCTGAGAAAATTAGCAATAGATTCACTTTCCTTCCACTTACTGAGGAAAATATTATGTTGATAGAGAGACAATACAGAAAAGGAAAATTTCCTACTTTGTACAATACGACTCTCTAAGTGAGGATGAGTATAAAGGTTCCCAGTAAGACTGTTAAAGTGAAGTTTATAGTAGCTTAATAACTGTGGAGAAATACTTAAATATAGTGAAGCAAAATGAGAAGGTAGGAACTGGGCATATCACACATGTACATATATTTTTTTATGGTGGGATTTTACATAAGATCAAACAATATACCTTTGTTTGTTTGTGTCTGTTGTGTGTGTGTGTGTGTGTGTGTGTGTGTGTTTCCTAGAACATGTGAAACATCAGGCAGGTAGAGTCTGGTGGTATGAGTTGATTAGTTGGAAAGTTGATAAGGACATAATATAAATCCAATACTGAAAATGAAAGCATGGCTTCATTATATGGCCATATCAGAGTAAGGAAGAACATTCTTTGAGAGAGCTCTGAACATGTGTTCATGAAGACATGAGAAAGAAACAGACTTAAGCATTAAGGCATAGCTCTGATCACATTTGGATTTCTTATTAAGAAAAGGAATATTGTTAGAAATTTTTCTCTTTAGATATTCAACTATTTTCAAATGTCATCTCCAAATGAGCATCTTATTTCATCTTTTCACCTCAATTCAATGAATAATTTATTAATGCCTTATCATAGATTCTGACCAAGTATCAAACATACATATATGAGCAACATACAATCTCTTCTACAGAAGTTTTTCTAAAAAACTCATTTGTTGGTCAGGAGTTGGATGAAGGAAAGTAATCATTCTATGCCAAGAGGTTGAGCTTAAGAAGAAGTGTATATCTTGTGCTATAAATTTATAGACGAAGGCAATAGAAAGAGATTCCTTTATGTAAGTGATTTTTAAATCAAGAGTTCAAAGGATAAATGGTATTTAACTATACCAAAAAGACAAGTCAATGGAAAGACATGGATACGCATTTAGAGAATTAAGTACAGTGCAGCTGAGGTATGATTTAGTACAACAGGAAAAGAAGGCTGGCACCACCACTGGCCAATTATACTGTAATGAATGATGTTAAACACAGTACCATGGTAAAAATAAAGGGATATATTGCAACAAAGTGTAAACCTTTTCTTGCTACTTCTGCATTAGTGATCAACAGAACTGATAGACTTTCCTGGTAATTCTCCTTTATCTTCTATCCTGGACCATATTTCAGTCTCTGATTTTCTCCTTAAAATAATGCCAGAAAGCCATGTTACTAAATTGTAATTTCCTTTTCCATTTCTAAAGATCTTATATCTATGAAACTAGGCCATGTAAGCCCAAATATAAGTACAATAACTTCTAGTTGGTTCTCAAATTCATTCAGTGGGTCCTCCACAATAGCTCAAATATTGCTGGTTCTGTGTCCCTTTAGATTCAGAATCCCTAACATAGGTGTTCATAGTTACAGATGGGAGGTTGCTTATTTTGCTTACTTTTTATTGTAATATTTTCACGTCATTAATGCCCCTATATTCTTTATCAATCTTTCAAACCCACCATTTAAATGTTTCTAGGTATGTCTCATTTAAGAGTCAAGATACTCAAAAGCAGAAAGCTTGTTATAATCCTTATGATAAATACTTTGTTGTCTATATATCCTCTGTCTCTGGAATGTTGTTATGTGTTAAAGTTATGTATTGAAGTTAATAACAATATATTCACAGTTACCCTACACTTTGTTTTCTCCATTGATTTTTGTATCTTACAATTGTTCCAATCTGTAGATACCCATGATTTTTACATATAGCAAAAACTATTTTGCAACATAGAATATATAATCACCCAGTTAACTGAATTTGATGAAAGGAAGAAATGCCCACAGCTCCTGATTTATGGAGGGACTCTGCCTCTACAGCTGCACAACCCTGGAGGAAACTGATTCACACTGTTGTGTCAAGCCTTTCTCTGCTAATGAATAGCATTCACTTTTGTGTGAAGAACGAGTGGGCAATCTTACAATGGGATCTGAGTCTCTTTAAGTGTATGATTTAAAGCTCCCTTGACAAAGTTCTTCCCTGTTGGCCAAGTTTTAAAATTGATCAAGGCATCACATTCAAGAGAAACAGAAGGATGTATAGTAAGTCACTGACCAAGGTTTGTGAGCAATTTGATTTCATAAGTATTTGGTTTTCTTACTATGCATAATTTGCAGATGTTATCACCTGAACATACAATTTAAATCCTCTTAGACCATAGACTTTATAAGCTAGCCAAGGAGAACATTGAAATGCAGCTGAGGATTTAATTCGAGACAAAGACAAAGATGGCTAGCAAATCCCATATTATATGAGGTTAGTTAATGAATAACAAGTATTTTGGTATAAGGCTTTAATCATTTTTTCCCTCATTTGGCAAGCGATATAACCAATATTATATCATATAACAAAAGTTATTTAATAGAACAACAAACTATTTCCCTATAGTGAATACAAAGAAATACAAAGTCATATGGTGATATGTTTAATGCAATCATATAAAACTGTTCTCTCAGGCAGGCTATACTGAAAGAACTTTTGACCCCTGAAGGGTCAAAAATTAACAAAATTTGTATTAAAAATGTTCACCTGTCAATTCAGCAATCTATTGCTTTTTGTGAAATCTTGTAATATAAAACAATATTATATTAATAATGCTTTATTTTGAAAGTTGACTCAAAAATAGCTAACCATTCTTTGTGGAAGACTTCTGTAAAAAAGATAGGAATAGAAAACTGGATATAGAAGTTCAAGTGCCTATTCTGAACCCAGCAAATTTTATACATTTTGTAAACACGAGACATATAACTACCTGTGGGCTTTCATTGGCGTGTGTAAAACACATTGATGTATAATTAATGTCAACCAAGTAATATTGACATAATTAATAGAGAGAAAATCTATGATTCTTCATTTTAATTCATTATATGTGAATATATATAACCTCATTTCATCAGAAACTGCAGAATACAGTAAAACAACATGTAGTAACTCAATTTTTTCTCTAAAAAAATATTTTCACATGTCATTTAGGTGCAGATTGGTAGAGTATAGCACAAAATGGATCAAAACATTTTCAGTGATATTGGATTATAATCAGAGGGATGTCATGTATCATTTCTAAAACTAAGCAATTCTACATCCAAGTCAGCCAAGATCAAGTATAGTGAAAAATATTAATTTTCCCCTAAAAAATAATAATAAAAATTATATTGGCTAGGCCCAAAATTTTGGGCTAAACAGTTTACACTTCATTTTTGTAAAAATGAACTAAATTCCTTTTATTATTCAGGAGAAGGACTCATTCTGAAATATCATCCAAGACCAAGCACAATGCAAAATGTTTTCTCAGAGAGCTGAGTAGAGAGTTTAAAGCTCTTTGATCCTTGGGTGCAAACACAAGCTGCGTGCAAGGGGCCTCTGCTTCTCTTTCAAGCTACTCACGCAGTCAGTCATGCCTCTCGCACGCGAACGATCGCAGTGCTCATTTTAAGCCAAACAGTTTCTGTTTTTACTTGAACTGATTAAGATATACTTTTTAAAATAGGCTTTAAGCTTTTGAAATGGCACCCGTAATACCAAAGTGACATAATACTGCACTTCTTTCATTTGAATAGGCTGTCATGAGGCAAGGGGACCGAATGCCTCTGTGTAATTCAATTTCTTTCTTCCCTCTTTCCTCTTTCCCTCCTTTTTTCTTTCTTCCTTTCTTTCTTTCTTTCTTTCTTTCTTTCTTTCTTTCTTTCTTTCTTTCTTTCTTTTTTTCTCTCTCTCTTTCTCTTTCTTTCTTTCTCTCTTTCTTTCTTTCTTTCCCCGAGTTAAGCAGATTTACTCTTTAACAGTGGAACTTCAGCAGACGATTATGACATCAAAGTGTGACAGACAGTGATTATGTACTGCAGGGAGAAAATGCATTTAAAAAGAGACAGTTCATTCTCCTGGCTTAAAGGGACAATTTCCTTGGCTAAAAGTAAACTGTCTCATTCCATGCTTCTTTTTGAAGAGAAGGGAAGCTTAGCCTATTTCATTAGGTTGGTTATTTCCTTTCACATCACAGAATCACAGTCTCCTCACATACCTTTCTCCGCCCACTCAATCTGCACAGCCTAGGGATGCTGGGTTGTCATCCTGTGACTTACTTCATTTGAGGACTTTTACCAGCAGGTTTCAAAGCACCCATAATACTGCAACTGACATCAAGTCTCATTGCCTGATTATAACCAGGTTATAATCTTTCTTTCTTTTTTTTTTAACCTTTTAACAGTTTTTCAATCTATGGTCAAATGAAGGTGTTGGAAACTGCATGCAACACTGTGTAGTGCAATTTATTTTTGTGGATTTATTTCCAAGACTGAAACTCAGTGATCATTTGCTTAAATTATATTTAATCTTTTATTTCTACTTCATAGCCTATTAAGGTATTTTAATGAAGTATACTTATAATATCTTTTAGTTATATTTCACATTACTTATTTCAACATAGTCCAAAGAAACTTGTATTTAGTTTCAAATGTTTTAGGAAAAGGTGGTAGTCGGTATCACCTTAATGATTAGCCAAATGCTCTGCTCTTCATGCATGTATATTCCTATACGCAACATATATACAACGGTGTGTTTCATATTACTTCAATGCCTGTTTCCAGGGCTGACCATTTGTTATGGGATGACCAACTGCTCTACTCTTACCCAGGGATGACAACTTCTCCTGTCCCCAGTTTTCCTAAGCTGCCTGTAGTTCATTGTGTAGGATTGAGACCTTGTGGACTTTCCCCGTCCATTTGGCATACCTGTTGGTGTTGTTCTTATTAGGCTCACGCTTAGACAGTCATGTTAAGGAGTCCTCATGGTCATAGCTACCTACATTCCTGTGAGAATAGCTCTCACAGCAAATGTCCTGATCCTCTGACTTTCACGTTCTTTTATCCCCTTTCCTTGAGAAATGATTCTAATTTCAGCTATCATAGAAGTCTATAGGAATCTATTGTGAATAAAGTTCTTGGTGAATGTGTATCATTGACATAAACACAACCAGGCTGAGGATATGAAGGACATATGAAATGACAAAACTTTCTTGGTGTGGTCCTGAAAAAAAAAACTGAATCCTTCTTGTGCAAGTACGAAATACAAGTGTATAAAAGACAAGCAACTGGAGCTTCATCCTCTTTGATGACTAACATGAAACTATATCCCTACGGACACCTCCTATAGGCTAGCTAACTCCTCCCTGTGCTGTAAATAATAAGTACACCTAGTTCTCCATTGTTGTTTAGTAGGTATTCTCAAACAGGCCCAACACAGCTTACCTAATGCTAACTTTTCTTTGTGTGTGTCTGGCCTTTCTTTACTCTCTTACTAGTACTCACTACGTTTCCAGAACCAAGGCAAGCAATCTATAAGTGATTTTGTTTTATTTATAACACAGATAATAAGCTAAAAATTCTTTTTATCTCTCTCTTTATATATATATACATATATATATACTCTATAACTATTATGTATCATATATTATCTATGTATCCATTAAATATCTACCTATCATCTATCTATCATCTACCTATCATCTATCTACTTATTGATCATCTATCTATCTATTTATCTATTTATCATCTATCTATCCATCCATATATCTATTTCTATATCTATATCTATCATGTATCTTCTATCTATATAGACATATTTTGTAGCTCAACAGCCTACTTAATTGTTCTCTTCTAAAGGAGTTTACTGGGTGCTAGTTAATATTATCTTCCCAGGATGCAGCACAGCATGATCCTCAGACCCAGTGTCACTATCAAATTATATGTATTTAATCCTGCCAAGTACACTAAAAGTGAGGAAAGTAAAAGTGTAACAAGTGACTATATGTAATCCATTTTCACAGTTGATTTCTATTTTATAATCAGTGTCTCACAAATTTGCTAAAGTGTGACTTGTTGAAGCTAGTGTCAAAAGCTTCTCACACACCACTATTCACTTATCCTGGGTGATATGTCCTGTTCATCTTCAAATTCGGTTATTGTATACAATGAAGAACAATATCAGTATAGCATTGTAGTTTACCTACAGTTTATGAAAATCAGTACTTTATAGATATTTCAAAATTTATTAACTTCTGAGTTAACTAAATCCATAAAAATCATGTTCTTATATGGAAATACTGCTAATTCCTAAAAATAAACATAAAATATAGCTCTATACTTTGAAAAGACTAGTATTTATCTTTAGTATTCAGAAATATTTACCAGATTAATACATTTAAATTATAAAAATCATTCTATTGTTACATAAGCACAATTTATATATATATTTATGTAATTAGGCAAATTGGAATGACACACACCTGAGCACATCATTTGCTTCCATCTTAACATTAGGGTACCAATCTATGTGAATAAGGATAATATTTAACATTTAACAATGCTTCAGATTGAACATTATCCTAATTACCAACAGTGACTAAATTAATTTTTGAGTATTTTCTCAACATCACTTTTCTCTATTCTCCGTTACAACAATGAAAATATTTTTGTAAACTACTTAAAATATTTATATAAATCTAATTCTTTAGTCATTTCTTCTTTCCTTCATAAAATGTTTTCATTTTTCAACACAACAGCTTATTAGGTAACTGATTCTTGACAAATTAAATTATGATTTGATATGGAGGATCTCCTTAGGATCACAGGATTTGGATATGGTAGGCAATTGCCAGTATCACTGACTGAGTATGATCATGTAATGGAAACATAGAATAAAGCTGGCAGCATTATCACAAATGGTCACATGATTGGGACTTTGTATGTATCTGGCATCATTCACAGGGGAGGTTTCAACACCTAAAAACTGGGGCCTACCTGTGGGAAGTTAGTCACTAAAACGGGGTCTTTGCTGGTATCTTATTCTTGATTTCTACCGGTATTACTTTCAGCTTTCTGTCCACAGTAAGGTCATGAAACCCCCCGCCACAGACTCTCAAGCTATGCTATTCTGTTCATGGGAAATAGTGACCATGTACTAAACTGAACCAAAATAAATATTTTCTCACTTTAAATTTTTCTGTTAGGATTAGGTCATAGTATTCCAACAAAATCTTCCTTATTCAAGTTCTATGAGTGCCAAAAAGAAATCATGTACAGAAGCATGGTGAAATGTTTTATTTGGGCCTTAAAACCACAAATTGTTGGATAAATTTAAAATATATATTTTTAGATAGACAAGATATCAAACATTTTTAATTTCAGCACAGAGGAGTCAAGAGCATGTGGATCTTTGAATTCTAGGCCACCTTGTTCTACAGAGTAATTTCTAGGAGCTGCAAGGCTACACAGAAAAATTAAGTCTCAAAAACTATAATACTAATAAATAATAATAATAATAATAATAATAATAAATATTAAGAACTTTCAGTAAAACTTACATCTCTGCTTGTATTTTATATTGATTTTTAAAAGAATTCTATGCCTAAATTTCTTCATGTTAAATGGAGAAAAGATTAATACCCAACTTATCATGTTTTATACAGATTGTATGGATAATTTTACACAGAAGAAAAGATAAAATTGTCTGAGAATTGGTTTTGAGGTTTTAATTTCATTAGTCTCATAAAAGCACAGTCTTATGATTTTCTTAATTAAATAAATAATTAAGTCTACTATATGAGGAAAGAAAGGGTTGACTTACAGCATGTCTTAAAAATGACAGAGAAAGGAAGGCAGAAAGAGAGAGCTTTAAGCTCAGTTCAGAATAACAGAGCAATTTTTGGTTGGCATCTTCAATTAGTGAATTCATAGGTCCTGTTAAGAATAAACAAACAAACTCATGTGTATTTTCAAGAATTCAGCTATTAAGAGGTAAGGAAAGTTTTCTGTATTTTATGGGAGCCTTGGTTAGAGGACTATCATTGGTTTTACAAAGGAAGCTGTCTTATTGGAAAGCATAATTTCACCTTACTGAAGCATTCAGAGGGGAGGTTCTTTACTACCTCAAAGAAGACTTGAAATATAAGCATTTTTGGATATTCAGACCATGGCTATAGTATACCCAGAAATTGTTGTCTATTAGCAGATTTTGCAGATCCAGAGATAAAAAGGAAATGTGTTTTTAGGAAGTCTTGGGTTAACATATTATGAGACTTCATGGCTGCAGCCCCCTGTCATATATAGGATACACTGTCTCTAAGCAGAGGTACTGGTACTCATAAACTACCCAATCCTCCTCTTTCAAAGTGTTCCATAAGGCTTAGATGTTGGAGTTGTGTTGTAGATTTATAAATTGCCAATGGAAACCCTACAGAGAGTTGTTCTTTGCATTTTGGCCAGTTGTACTATTTTAATGCTCTCAGTCCTGCTACAGTAAAAACATTTCATGAGGAGTGAGTTCATATGTGTGCATATGAGAATAGAGATCTAGAATGCATTTGGGTATATATATATACATATATATGTATATATGTGTGTTTATACATATATTTTATACATATATGTATAAACATGTATATGTGTGTGTGTGTGTGTGTCTATGTGTGTTTGTATGTGTGTGTGTATAATTCCCATATATGTAGAGGTGATGGATTTAGAGGGATCTAGAGAGATATTGGAGAAATTTTAAAAGGAAAAGTGAGTGTGAGAAATGATATATATTTAATATTCATGGATGAAATCCTCAAATAATTAAGTAATTTTTAAATAAATATTAAGTTTAAGTAAGTAGGAAGGATCAGAGGAAAGTAAGATTGAATTCCAAGACAAATTTTTTTTCCTCTTAACTTACTCTATTTTCACCTGATGTAGTCTATAGTTCTTACAGTTCATATAATCTATAGTTCTCACCTGACTGTCAGTAATATTCCTCTGAAAGGTAGAAAGGTATTTTCCTGGCAAAGGTTTTTACTATTCATTCAGGTAACCATGTCAGAGAGAGGAAATCCATACATAAATTATCCACCTAGGGGAATGTCCGTTGTGACCACTAATTTGATAACTTTCTGTCTCAAACAGATCTAGCATGACAGCATTGATATAAAAGTGGACACAATGAATATATAGACAGATAAAACTGTAACTTGAAAAATCTAACAAATAAAGTGGCATGTAAAATACTGTGATTCCAATAAAACCTCATTATCTCAATTTTGTTCCTGCCATGAAAATGTATGGTTTTCCATATGAGCTATTTCAGTCTTTATGTCAGTCCTGTAGTCAGTCACCTCTCTCTCCTTTGGAAAACCACTGTGCAAATGTGGAAATCTGGACATTATACCACACACAGGAAAAGATTTGTGGTCTGTATTCCTGAACTCTTACAAGTGACATTTTATTTATTCATTTATTTAATAATTTATTTATTTTTATTGGTTATTTTATTTATGTACATTTCAAATGTTGTTCCCCTTCCCAGCTTCCCTTCTGCAACAACCTCATCCCATTCCCTCTCCCCTTCACCTCTATGAAAGTGTTCTCCCACACATACCCAATCCTGCCTCAGCACTCTAGTGTCTCCTTGCTCTGGAGAATCAAGCCTCCACAGGACCAATGGCCACTCCTCCCATTGATGCCAGATACAGCAATGTTG
Organism: Mastomys coucha; assembly: GCF_008632895.1. Classification (NCBI taxonomy): domain Eukaryota; kingdom Metazoa; phylum Chordata; class Mammalia; order Rodentia; family Muridae; genus Mastomys; species Mastomys coucha. The sequence goes on from NW_022196896.1 coordinate 9,982,082, forward strand.
GCTGCTCTAGATCAGGAGCTGCTGATTTAGAGCAGCCAACAGCAAAAATTAGATCTAGAATGACAACACAGGAAGAATAACAAGGGATCTAGTGCAGCCAAGGATAAACTTACATACATCCAGGTCTTCATGCATTCAGAACTTCCATTGACCTCTCTGAAACATATTCATTCACCAAGGAAATATGGAAAGATGAAATTTTTAAATGAATAAATATTTTTGGCCTCCACAATTGTATAGGTGACATCAAAGTCATAAAAACACTTACATGAGGTAAAGATTACGACTCAACATTTTAAGATACCCATGTATTTTTCCATAATTTTAAGCTTAAGGTTTTAAGAGACATTAAAATCATAAACAGACAAAAATTGATGAGTTAAGAACTTGTAAGTTTTTATGGGTTTGAAATACTCTTACTACATAAATACTGACCTGCTTATTAATGAAGTGATTTTCTGTCCCCACACATTTATTTATCAGATAGATTTGTCTCTCCAGTGACACTTTGTCTATGTTTGTCACTTTTAAATTTGTTGGTGATGGTGAAAAGCAAATCTAAACCATTAAGAGACTATCATAACTAAAGCAATTTCCTTAATATAACCCTCACATGGCTCAGAAATGTGGATAAAGGAGCATTATGACTTGAGAAGTGTCATTTTTCTAACAAATGAACAAATGGACTTTGGTCTCCACCTGTAAAGGTAATATATATATATATACCAATTTATATATGTGTATATATACATATATAAAGGTAGAATATATATGTATATATATATATATATGTATGTATGCGTATATGCTATACTACTATACTAGCCCAGACTAATACAACCAACAAAACTCACAGAAACCTATTTTATATATCCAAATCATTTTAACATGTACTTTATGATAGAATGATTCTTAATTTGGCTGCTTTTTCCTTAGGCCAACGTAGCTATAGTTATCTTTAATTATAGTAGTTTAAAACTTATATAATATTTTCAAAAAACTTTACTACTTTTATCTCTGTGTTATTTAAATAAATAGTTAAATAGTAAAATTTACAGTAAACACAATACCTGAAAAGATTAGTGTGTCTTGCTAGATTCTATTTTGTTTTTGTTGAAAAAAATTCTAGACAGTTGATAGTAATATTTTTTTTTATCATATTTTCTTAAAAGAAATTCTGCTTGGAGTTTCTTCTAGTTGCTCTTCAATCATAGAGTTGGATGCTCATATAAATCAAGTAGGCAAAACTCAATTTGATATTAAAAATGAAAGCATTAATGAAAAAGGGTTGATGTACTATGATCAATATGAGCTCCCATTCCTCCCAGACATACTTTTACAAAATTTACATGCAGACCTAGAAATATGTAAGCAGTCTCCTTGTTGGCATTTGAATTGCTAAGATATTAATTTAAATTGATAATGACCATCAAACATTGTAGGATTTTGAAGATAAACTGTCTAACGATAAAGTTGTACACATACTGATATTTTCAAAATGTTTACCTAAATTTTATATCTAATATGAATAATCAGCAAAAGCTGTTTCTGTTTCAGCTCTAATTGAAATTTCTCTCCTCTACACTATATATTTACTCATTGACTAATACAAAAAAATGCTAAGAATGTGGACAGCTTTCTGCAGCCTTAGTTTTCAGAAGACAAAACAGGAAGCCATCTCAAACGCACTGAGTTGATCCATCTTTGTGTTCTTAGGACAATGCCTTAAAAATCCACCTGCTGGAAGTCGGTGGTGTATGGGAAGGGATGTCATGGCTATTTGAGAACTGTTGAATACAGAACAGAGGCTTTTCCTGCCCTCAAGCTCACCGCTCTGGTTTGTCTGACTCATTACATGCCAAAACTTTTGATTGATGTGCTCACTTCAGTCACGGGTAATTTTAACTCCTATATTAAGTAGCGGCTGCTTCCACTCCATTATAGTTCTTTGCATGGGGCAAACCAGAGCTCAGGTCTTGTCTATATTGGGTTGACCCAGAGCCATAGTGTGCTTTTGTTTGGGTTTAAGTAGGAGGCAAGCTAATATTTCTAAACTAGCAAACTTGTACATTCTCAGCTTTTCTTAATTGTGTGGATCCCTGTGGTAAAGAGCTTTTCAGTGCTACCACACCTCTCTTTGGGAGCTCAAGCCAGTCAGAAGAGACAAAGGCTTTCTCACTTCATAGACTGCTTTTGAAATGGTGGAGATTTACAGGGATTAATACAATCTAACCAACCTTTGCAGTTGATTTTTACTCCTATTATCTGTTGGCATTTGTGGGAGTCATTGTGTCTTAATGGTAATTTTTGTTTCTGTTTCTCAATATTTGCAGTAGCTTAGGTGGCAGAACATACTTGTGTGAATAGCATTTTAAAGTACACATTCTATATACAATACAAAACTGACTCAAATAGGATACGAGGGGATGACTTTCACTTCCCTTAAATGACAGATCAATAGTCACATTAATCCTTATGGAAAATAATATAAAAGGAAATCATAATCACTAAAATTGGATAGTAAAATTAGAATTTAAAGCAAGCAATCCAGTTAAAGAAATAACTTTGATTACAACTTACTTGATTTTAAAATTAAAATAGTTAAATGTAATATGACATATTTACTACAAATGTAATACTGCACAAGGGGCTTATGTTAACATACATCCCTCGCCCAAAATGACCCTGAAAGAGTTTGTGGGATGAAAGAAAGATTGCTCTTTGTCTTAGAATCATTTCTTATGTTAGATATGAAACAATGTAGAGTATGTTCAATATATTAATACTTTTGAGAGAAACTGTGTAAAGCATATAATCCAAGATTTTATCAACATGTACGGAAGGGAAGATAGCAGGAAATGGCAAACAATATCAGCATATTAGTAGTTCCTTAGAAAATTAAAAACTAATTGCTATAATCCAGACTTTACTATATTGTTCCTTTATATAAATTCCATGTCAGACTGAATGGCCTCCAAGTCTAACCATTTACCATTGAACTTAATGAAATATAATTGTTTGTGTGATGAAAGATTGTGAATATTAAAATGTTTTAACTAATTATTTGCATCCTTAAATCTGGTTGTATAGTCCAAGTGTAGTGGAAGCTTTAAAAGTAACTGGATTTAGAGGATAGCAGGATAAACTAAAGTAATATAACTAGATTTTCTGTCTGAAAATTGAGAAAATACAGTTTATATATGTAAGGTTTTATTGCTCAGCAAGGTATTGATATAAGCTTTAAGACAAGTAATTTGTTTAGTATTGCCTGAAAATAAAATAAAAAAAATTAGAGGAACAAGTAATGAACAAGTTAAAGATAAGTTAAATATAATTTATAAATAATTCCTATAAATTTTCCTTTATCTTAACATTTATTCTCTTACTGCTTAGGGCCTCTTTCAATATCAAAGCAAAGTGGACTGAGATAGAAATGAAGGTCATTGTAGTTTGCACTATAATATGTAATAGTCTACATATACTGTTTACCAAAATATGATTTTAAATAATCCTTCATGTTTAAAGATAAAAACCATTGTAAACAGATTTGAAATGTTTTGAACTTTGTAAAATATTGAACCAAAGTAAAAATATTATAAAGAAGTTGAGTATTTTTAAGAGCATTTCTTCAAACAAATGAGTACAAGCAGTAAGAGCTGAAATACCAGTTGGAGGCATTTACACGTACTAAGGAAAGAGCAGATAACATTTAATTTAACAGACAATATAACCTCCAAATACAACATGTGTTTATTTAGTCACATATTTCATCAGAATCAGAAAATTCACATGTAAATCCTTTATTTCTCCTCCGATATACATACAGACAATCGTATATTGGAGAAAAAATAAAGGATTTAAATCTATTTTCTGATTCTCAATAGTCAGTTTTTCTTTTTCTCCAAAGCAAGATAATTCAACTTTTAAACATGTTAAAAACAGTTTTGTGATTTATCCTGGCGTTCAAATGAGTGAGCACAGCCATAAAAATGCCACAGCTTTCCCTCCAGAGAAGCAAAGCATTCATGGAATTATAGCTCAATTAGGGAACTGGAAAGTCTCAAGCTCTCAGCAAGGTCCACACAATGGGTGGCCAAGCAAGATATGGACATGGCTGGAAGAAGCTTACTCCTTTCTCTCTTTAAAAAAGCCATCAGTTAAAAAAGCCATCAGTTGCTTTCTGGTACCTCCAAGTCAAAGGGCAGTAACATGGCATTTTCATTGATTAAACATTGTAAGCATTTAATGACTTCTTAGTGTATTTGACATTTACACAGAATATGTTGATTATAACATCAGATGGAGAATCTAAGTACAACAGATAAAGACATCAATAATTAAAAAAAGAAGAAGAAGAAGAGAAAGACAGAATGAGAAAGACCTTTGTTGAAAAGTAAAAGTAGACATAAGGAATGCCCCATATTAAGAGAGGTCACATTCATGGTCAACGATGGGATGGAGATCTTTAAATTTATTCTGGCTGGTTTGATTAGTAATTTTAAAATTTACTCCAAGATATTTTCACCTTTCTGGAGGATCTGTCAAATTTCTCGTGTACAGAAATCAAATAGGGATTTTGTAAAATATGTCATCTGAGTAACCAGGTCATTGATATCCTACAATTCTAGCAAAATACCAAGTTTCTGTTGCTTAGGGCATCATTGTACAGTGTGACTAGAAAGACCTCAGATGGTGGACCAGCAATTAGAATAACATGGAAAATACATTCATGTTTGAGGACACTAGTCAGTATTTTATTTCTCTAATGTGAACAACATAACACTTGAAGAAAAGCAGAGAAAAATTAGTTCGTAAAGACTTGAAAATAGTTTCAGTAGAGAAGCCTTTTTTCATGTGTAAAAATAACCTTTCAGCATTCCAAGAGAAGTGTACTTCCTAGGTTTGCCAGCTATTTTAATTTCCAACAAGGTTCAGTGTGGTTTTAGGTAGGTTCCAGGAACTATGGATGAGGAAAGTGTTGTCAGTCTCCTCTTAAGATAGTATCTGAACTTTTCCATGTCCTCATAAAAATGTTGCTTCTAAAAAGTCTTTTCCTTGAGGATGAAAATTATTAAGTTGAACTATTTCATGCATTGTATAATATAGAGAATCACACACATACATACACACACACACACACACACACACACACACATTCAACACACTGAAATGCCTTTTTATACAAATAACAAATGCATTACAGCAAAAGTAATTTCTCAAAGTATTCTATAAGCAGATTTAAATAACAAATTAAAAATAGTGATGTATAAAAAGTTGTAAATGATTTATAGTTTAATGTTTTTAAAAATTATACATTCACCACACAGGTTCTAGATATTTTAAATAATTTTTAAAGCTTTACATGAAAACAGTATATTTTAAAATCTAGGTTCTAGGTTATTAATTATATAATATAAAGTAAAATCATACTAGGGAAGGTAAATACATTCATTAGATCTGAAAATTTTCTAATTGCACCTATATGATCAATAGTGTAATAAATAATAAAATTATGATGCAAGGTTTTAAATGTTAAAAATTTTCCCTACCAAAACATACTTTGAGTAGTATAACATGAATCTAACAGTAAAATCTTTATTAAATGAGAAATTCCAAAAAATTAAAAAGAAAGAAAAATATCTACACATTTTATATTATATTGTACATGAGGAAACTGTCCTGTGAAATGTGAAAAATTTTGTTATAAATTTAGGTAAACTTCAAAGTCTTAAGCCCGAGCTAAAGAACATTATTAAATTTCACAGGAGGAAGTACAAAATCCACTTAGCCTGTTACTAATCTCTTAAAATTCTTCCAGTGAACACTGATAAAGATATAAGATCTAGGATTATCTGATATTCTTTCTTCTATACTTCTTATTTCTCACTATTGATTAAGCCCTGAAATGTTTGAAATGCCCAGAAATACAACTCAAGTATTCATAAATGCAAAATAATTTTGACAGTAAAAGAAAAAATGACATTAAATCTTCACATTTTCTCAAATATTAAGAAAGTAAATAATTTCCTCAATAAAAAGAGTAATGCAGACTTTAGTGGAGCAAGCAGTGCATTTGAAGCCTCAGTGTTTTGACAAGATCAACACCAGACAGATTAGAAATAAAAACAGAACAGTTACATACAGTTTTCTATACCTCATCAAAGTAATTGGACTCATTAATTTGTTGACAATTTGAGTGATACATATGATAGTAAATGTTTGTTGTTTACTGGATTGTTTGTATTCCTTATATTGTTATAATGACAATTATAAGAACCCCAAGAACTTATCAAACCTAATTCACTCTTCTATAAACAAATCAATTAAACATCTTTTGGTAACAAAGGAAAACTTCTCTTTCCTAATAATTTACACTTTAACATAGCTCACTATTTTCTGTAAGTCTCTTTGAATGTTTGGGATTTCCACAAAAATCTTTAATTTCCTTTTCAAGTGACTCTCATACTCAATGAAGGAAATGAAATGAAAGCAAAACATAATTTTGGAATCAGTCAGCTTTTCTCTTTGTAACGTACAAACATGACCAATGAGGTCGAACCTCACATATCTGCAGCAAAGGTTAAAAGACGAGATATTGCTAATGCTTCCTAATAGCAAGCACAGCATTTTAACTAGTTACCAAATAAATTTATTACCTCCATGTATACATTAGCATATGAATTTATATAATTGAAATGATATGGTATAATTAATAAGTAAATTGTAGAAAACTTCCATTTAGTCTGTCACATATAATTTAATTCATTCATTCACATCAAGCAGTTTGGATGATGCCATTAAAAGGCTGTGAAAGGCAAGGGTTTCCTTGTAGACTATACTTCCCTTCCAAGCCCCTGGATCTTTTGCTTTGATCTCACTAGATAACAAAGTAGATTCTTTGAAGTCAGAATGTAAATCAGATCTCACAGGTAACATATACAGTGGACCAGGACAGGGGAATTTACAGAACCCAGCCATGAGGATTCCAGGTGTGGGAATGTGTGAAGTGGTCTCGGTGAGCTGAGATTGCCATTTCTGCTTTACCTGCAGAAATCTCTGCTTTACCTGTAAAGGCTTTGTTCACTAGAATGGATCAGGGATTATGTGCTCACTACTTTGGATTCTGGCTGCCTGATGCTTTGTTTCCGTAGACAACTATCTTTTGCTTCTGTTTTGTCTTGCTTTTTTCTTTCTTTCTTTCTATTTTGACTCTGTTACTGGACAGAATCCTCCAGTCTCATTTTTGCCCCTTTCCAGGGTGGTGTGGTCTCCTCGTCTATGAGGTTTGCAGTTTGTTATGTTTCTTAACTCCAGAGCAACCTGGACCTATTCGCTTCCACCTTCACGCTAGAACTGAGAAACAACTGTCTATTGCAGAAACATACTCTTCAATAAATTTAAATTTGTTTCACGGGTGGGCAGTGTCTTAGTGAATCTAAGAGATATGTAACACTTTGGGCTTGATTTCTTTGGAATTCTTACTGAGGTACATTCATATGCAAAGAAAGAAAGTCTCTGTTGCGTGGTCATGGACTCTTCTCTCCTGGCAGCACAGTGCCCCCTAAAGTTACTCTTGTAAAAGAATGCCACACGTCCTCACCGTGAGTTCTGTCTATACTACTTAATAAAATGACACTTCACTTTGATTTCACAAAATAAATATACTCTCTGAAAAAAGAAATCATCGTAGATGATATAAAATGTGTTTATTTCAACACTGATTTAATCACAAAAATAAAAATGATGCCTGAATTCAGTCCTTTGATTTTGAAACCAACAGTACTGAAGTGAAATATGCTAATGACTGAAGGCTCAATGAACTGCTAATTCTTATTCAAAAATGCTGCCTGCCAATAACGTTTGAGTTTTTTAAACTGTGGGTGGAATATAGTTAGAGGAATTGAAATATATGTAAGCTTACTTTTAATAAATTTTTCTGTGTATGGAATTAAACAATCAAGAAATATGAAAAATATGAAAAATGTTAAAAGGATGCATACAAAGAAGAGGTTTGGCTTTATTTTAGATATATCATTAAGTTTCATTTTTGAACTGCACCACATATATAAAATATCACACTGGTGTTATGAAGGTGAGAACAAGCTGAATTTGATGAGTTAAAACAAGCCAGCTATGACAATTGTCTCTTTCCTATGAAGCAATTTTTATTACAAATTTTTCTTTATAAAGGAAATTGCTTTTCAATCTCTCATCTTTCAGAACAAACATTTAGCTTTATTCCAGCTACTAAACTTAATATCAAAATAACAAGTTGTCTGAAAGGTGTTATAAGATACACAGTTTAAATATGCTTGTTTATCTTGCCTTTCAATTTCTTTGAAGACTGATTTTCTTACTCTTTATCATAGAGCCTTAGTTAAAATCTGGATGCTGGATGTGAAAATGAGCCTTTGAAAAGAAAATGCACTTCATTACAGTTGGGCCACGGTGCAGACTGTGGTGCATTGGTTAAGCAGAGTAAAATTCCCAAATGGTAAACTTAGCTAATGTTGACTTGTCTCCTGAGGTTTAGAAATTCACTTGATGAAATTTCCAGTAAGCTAAATTTGCTAACTTAATTTTACAAATCATGGTTTTCACATGGTCACAATATTTGATTGTGGTCAATACTTTAAAACAAAGCATCACAAACCAGAAGAAATTATATACCAGACAGATGAAGAAGTTTAATCAAGATGGGAGCTATTTTTTCCATAATGCTTTATTTATTGATTGGCAAGAGAATACAAGTTGACAAGAGTAGGCAAGCAGCAATGGTAACTAGTCGGGGCTTGGAGTCAGTGCATGACTGAAGGCTATATTAAGATGTACATTTTCAGATTCTACTTTATCTAGCATGCAATCTTTCAAAACTCAAATTACATTAAACACATTTATTTGCAAGTATTTTTCTTACGTTAGCTCATCCTGGAACACAAATGCTTAAATTACTTTTAGAGCTGTATAATAGAAATATAGAATTCTTGATAGAGTAGTATCCCTGTGATTCCCATATATGACCATGTTTAATTCTCTCAAAAGTTGAAAATTATGTTATTCTTTTTTAACTACTGATATGCACACTGAATTTCTGAAAAACTATTTCACACTGTTAGTCAGAAGTGATGTATGTAAGAAAGAAAATCTCCTTTGAAAGACAAAAATCTCTCCTCATCTGAGAAAATCCTGACAGTGAGAGTGCAGAATTGTGAAGGTCTGCTGTCATTCCAGGGGGGCAGGACATTTGTCCACATTTGCAGGGCACCAGTGTAGTTCTCCATCCATACATTCAGTTTGTTCTGGAAATCATTCATATCCATCATCTATCTGCTTATTTAAATATAACTTCTAAAAGGATTCCTATTTGTGTGCATGCAAGACAAATGGATGAACAGTGGAGGAAAAAGAGATGACTAGTGCATGATTTTATAAACTGAATCCTGTATTAAAATGCATACCATTGTTTAAGAGGAGGGAATACAAAACGACACAGTTAAGCAGTCATCTCTTTTGACACTCCTGAATATGCATGGATAATTTTCAGCACTAATTTTTTTTAGTTTTACTCTTATGAAGTAGTTTTATTGCAGTAAAAAATTTATTGAAGACCATGCATTCCTATTGATTCATGTGAGAGGCCAGCACAGTTGTAATAAGCTTCCCGACATTAACAGGGTCACGGAGACTAGTCACAAAAGTTATACTTCCCTCCTTGGGCCATCTGCTCACACTTAGTTTGAATGCTTCTGACCTTCTCTAATGGCAACTATTGGCTGACACAGCATGGTAACTTCCCACAGCCCTGAATTCAGCCCACACAGGACTCAGTATCAGATGCTAGCCCACATTTTGCTTTCTCTGGTTTAACCCTCATATCTTTGATCTCTGCATTGTTAACAGTTGATGATTTCTTTCATGGTCAAAATAATTCTACTCTGAGTGATTATGAATTAGCAACACTTTTACATTTTTTCAGTTTCTTTTTAATGAATATGTAAATATATGTATATATATTTCATTAACTATTGCCTGTTTCAAAGAGCATATTTCCCTGGGGGTATAATAGAAATAAACTCGCCAACAGCAGATAAGATGTCAGGATGATTTTTAAGGACTGGGAAAAGCTACAAAGATGTTAGTATAAGTGCCTCAAGTTCTATCTTAAGAACTAATCTGAAAAGTACTATTAAATGTAAATTGAATAATTAAAATATTTGCATATGATGTTCATAAATCTGCAGTACATTGTTATGACAAGTAGAGTCACAAGATCCCATAAATGAAATTAGTAATGCACAATTTTATCTTTTAGGAGAGGAAATATAAATATGCATTGCATATATGTATTTGCATACTATATATTTTAATTACAAATTCTTTCCTTGTTTAGTAATTGAAAACTCTCTTTGTTAGAAAGTACTTAAAGACACACACACAAGAGAGGTAGAGAGATAGAAGGACACACAGAGAAAGAGAGAGACACAGAGAGAGAGAGGGAGAGAGAGAGGACTCTGACAATATCTGGCAGTATTCTTATGTGGTTTAGAGAACATTTTAGTTATAATCTTTCAACTAACAATCTTTCCTTAAAAATATTAAGCATGCAGTAAATATATTTAGAGACATCTAATAATTGTTGAGTTATTTGTTATTTATAAGGATCACTTGATATTGCTAAATTTCAATCTCATTAGAAACTATCCCTGCTTCCTCTGGGTCTGTGCTGGATATGATAAAAGAAATCTCAGTCACTGTACATGAGTTGCATAATATATTCTTAAGATTTTCTGTTTTTAAATGAAAAACTTTTAACCAATCTTGATAGTTATACACACACATACACACACACACAGACACACATATATGAAACTCTTATTGGACAAGACATAATAGTAGGGTAGGAGTGAAATTTTCTGAATTCATAAATGAGATACATGTTTAAAATCATGTAACTATCATTGCTCTCTGTTTTGTTACTGATGTATCATGTCAAGGGAATACATGAAACCATTTGAGAAGTACAAAAGGGGACTTGAATTTTGAAAGCAAGTGTATGGGCAAGTGTTGGCAGGATTAATGTTGCTGTGCTTTCCATTGAAGATTTTTGAAAAGAACATATTTAATATAAATAAAACATTTTTATTGATAAAATATTTTATATGTTTTAAACTTACAACTCTACCAGCATCATTTACTATCAATGGTTCATTGTAAGTTAATCACTGAAAACACTATCTTACCATTATACTGTGTTATCAATTTCCTAAAAAACCAGAAAAGAATATTTATTGAAACTTAAGATGTGGAAACACACATTTTAACAAATTTAGATGTAAGCCCACATATATACTTGGAGTCAGGAGCATGATGCTGTGAATGTGCATAGCCCCCACTTCACAGGATGACGTTCCCCTTCAGGTGTTTCCGGGGATCAGCCCATGGCAATATGATTCATTGTTAATTTTTCACCTCGGTCAGACACCTTTAAAATTAGTAAAATCCTCTCTTATAATTAGTTTCTATGAATAGTAACTCTCTATTAAAAATAGTTTTCCCTTGAAATATTACTTCACATTCATTATGAAAAGCACGCTCCTCCCCTTCCAGGCGCTAATGCCTGGGACTGCGTTGTTCAGAAGGTCATTTCAGAACAGAGAAAGTGCCCCACATTTTATTCTTTTCCTTGTTTATGTTATATTTAGGTGTGTGTTTAGAAAGTTCACCAGCATGATTTTTGGAGATGAAATGATTCATTTTGATATATGATTTTTCCTCACATTTTTATTCAATTAAAATTTCACATTTAGTTTCTATCTTTTATGACTTTGTTATATAATTTTAGAAACCACATTGACAACATCAGCTTCAGGTCCATTTCCTCTCATATCAATAAAAAAATTAATGATAGAATGAGTCAGAGAGTTTCGGAAAAAAAGTCTTCCCTTAATGTGGAATACATAATCAGTGAGTAAAATGTTTAAAAGTGGTTTTGATAATTTATTTTATGAATTTAATAATAATATGTTAACAAATAAGAAATTTCTGACAGAAGGTAATGCTAGTGAGTTTTTTGGTATATCAGTTTACCATAATATGAAGAATTTTAGTTTTTCTATCCTTGATATCTGCTAACAATTTTATTTAATCTATTAATAACCTAATTTGATTTCTTCTTAATTGTTCCCATTACTCTATAATTTCTATAACAATATAATATCATTTAAGGTATATTAAAATAATTATTAATATTACATTCTACTGAATTTTTAAAACTAATTTTCCTGAGATTTTTAAACACCATTTCAGTGTTTTTACATTCTATTGAATTTTTTAAACTAATTTTCCTGAGATTTTTAAACACCACTTCAGTGTTTTGTTCTTATAATTAAAAAAAAAACCCTCTATATAGTTTACTGCAGCCATGTTCAGACATGCCTACGTGTTTGTGTGTCTGTGTGTGTGTGTGTGGGGGGGTATGCTATCACTTGAGCCAGCCTCCTTTGTTTTCCTTCTAATCCTTTCACTGGTGTCTGGCTATTTGTTTTATTTTTGTTGATGTTGGGTTTTTATTTGTTTTTGTTTTGTTTTGTTTTGTTTTTACAGAGTCTGTGGCTGAGTATTGGTGTTAAACAATAATGCTAGGTTGTGTGACTAGCAGGACCCAAAAATCCTTGTGCCTCTGCTCTACTAAGTAATAATAAGTGTGTGTAACCATAACTGGCTTTGCCTATATGTACCATTGATTAAACTCAAATCCTCATGATTTCATGACATGCACTGTACTTACGAACCAATACTAGCAACCTTTCTAACATAGACTTCTTAGGATTTATAATACACCATTTTCTTTGTATTTGATTGGGTGCATATTATTTTAATCAGTTGATGTATTTTTGATTCATATTAAATACTATGTTTCTGTTTGTATTTTTATAGGCATAAAATTTAATACTATACATTTACAGAAGATGATTTCTTTGAATTAATTGCCCACATTCGACTTTTGCTCAATTTTGCTACTGAAAAGAAGTATCCCATTAGTACTTTATTGTCTTCTTTACCTACTCAGTAGCTAATGTTTTTGACATTGAAAGGGAAATATGTACATTATATTTCTAAAGAATTACATACCTAATCTAGCTTAAAAGACATTGTTTAAAATTGAACATACCTGTGACTAGTCACTTTTTAAAAATTATTTATTTATTTAATTACATTCCAAATGTTGCCCTCCCTACTGGTACCCCTCACAGGGTTCTTCTACCCTCCCCCCTCTCCTTAGCCTCTGAGAGGGTGCTTCCCCCATAGTATCCCCCTTCCCAAAGACATCCAGTCGCTACAGGATTAGGCACATCTTCTCCCACTGAGGCCAGATCAGGCAGTCCTCTGTTCCATGTGTAGAGGGGGCTGGGGAGGGAATCACTAAGAGCACAGACTAGCCCTCTTTGGTTGATGGCTTAGTCTCTGGGAGCTCTGAGTGGTTAGTTGATACTATTGTTCTTCATCATCTTCAGTCCTTCCCTTAACCCTTATTTGTTTCCTCTTTAAGGGCTTCTGTTTGTATGTGTTTTCCTGTTCTTTAAGGGGAGTGGTCACTTTTTTATTATTAATTTGCCAAGTTGGTCTGAAGAGGTTTAGTGTAAGTTTTGATATTTGTAGGGTCCTCACCATTTTTTTTCTTATTGGAATTATGTTCACATTCAAGATTAGGTAATCAATATTAAATCTATATATGGGAAATATAAATATAAAATACCTCTATGTAATTTATATCTCTTTGTTTTCATATACAATATCTACTATCAAAAATTCAGAATTAAAATTGTAAAAGTCTGTTCCGTCTTACATTTCTACATTTAACAGTATAAATAAGCTATTACATTGAAATTATAGTTGTAAAATTACTATATAAAAACTATTTGTAGAATGCTAAATCCTCAAAATTTAGATAACATATTTCTTTATATTGTCAAAAATTTATGCTTAAAGTAATTTCCACAAAATCATAGGTAATAGTCTCTATATATTCCATTTCAATTTTGCAAACATTCTATGTTGAATTTTAAGAGTAGTTTTAGAAATTCTTTATTTAGCAAAACAGTATTCTCTGTAGCATTTGTGTTGGAAAATAATATAGCTGAGCCTCAAAATTCAGAGAGAATAAATTGTTATGTTGCTCTGAAGTTTGGTGATACAAGATGCTGGTGTTGTGTGAGCAGCTATACAACTCATAATAAAAGGGCTGTGAGGAAATTATCCATTTTGGTATACTCTTCTCCTGTTTCTGAGTCATCTGCTACTTTCTTGACAGGAACATGAGTTGTAAATGACCACCTGGGTTTTCCTTCTGGTTTTATATTTTATAGCAATTTGGTCTGGAATAAATCAAATTACTCAGACCTGCATTGATCAGTCTAAAGTCTCATCAGAAATATTTAGGGCCCAAAGTTGCCTAAAACCAGCACACCCTGTGAAATTCAGAACTCTGACTTTCAGAATACCATGTCCACCTCAAAACTCACTGATGATTTTTATGTGCAGTTGTATCTGATGATCAGTGGCTGATTTGAAGTTAATCAGAATTTCTGCCTTCACATTCTTAAATTCACACATGAAAAGAAATGACCACTTCATTATTTAATCAATCAATATCCTTTATTAAGTGCATTTTCTTTATGAAATAATGTGCTTGAATGAACTTCCAATTACTAAAAGAGAACAAAAATGCAATATTGAAAACCTTATCTCCAGATACTAATAATTAGTGTGATAAGTTAAAGAGGACATAACAAAGGCAAAATGTACATTTGAGTCATTCTTTTAGTTTAATGTTTATAATGTATTAATATGCATCACCTGTGTGCCTGATGCTTACAGAAGCCATACAATGGTTAATTTGGATAGATACCTTGAAACTGGGGTTATGGGTGGTTATAAGGCACCATATGAGGGCTTGGCACCAAAACCAGTTCCTCTCTAGAGTAGCAAGTACTCTTCATGAAGTCGGTGTCTAGACCATGGTAAATAATCTACAAAAGCAACAAAGTGAAAATTTATCATGTAATTTCATGTACAAGTGAAAACTAGAGAAAATTAGTATGATTCATGAATTGCGCTGATGCTCATACCTGGTGTTCTCTCTGTATATTACTTATACAATTGCATGTGAAGTACACTTATAAGAATTTTAATGTGAGGGGATAACTGATTTGGGTGTATATAGTCAAAGCTAGGGGGAAGGGAATAGCATCTCACACAATGTTTTAAAGAAGGTATCATTGAGGACCTGGGCTTATGCTTGACATTTTTCTTTCCTAAATTTTACATCTAGTTGATTTTTAAAAATGTTATGTGTACTAACATAGTATTGTGTGGTATTATCAAGTTCAACATAACTTTCTCCTTCAACATAATTTCTTCCTAATAAAAATGTCTGAAAATATTTGCTACTAGGCCTTTTAAATTTGTAATAAATTATTATTGTTGTTACCAAGAGCAAAATCATAGCAAATTTGAACTAGACTTTTATAAATGATCAAAATAGAATAAATAAAAGCATTAAACTCTAACATAAAACCAAGAGAGTGAGTTATTTATTCCTGAGAAATGGGAGAAGTACAACTTGATGGCATTCTGAGTCCACACTAAATGACATAATGCTATAAACCAAAGTATGCATTTGGCCTGTATTTCATTCCCTTATGTAATGTGGATCCCGGAAGTTCCCACAGTCTTCCTTTAATATTTAGATAACAGTTCCATTGAGCTTTGAGTAGATTTTGTTGTTTCATCTAGAATAATTTTGCTTTCTACTCACATGAATATTCTTGCAAAATATTTGCCATTTCCATGTAAATTTCAAATTTTATTCATCTAGACCAGTATGCTCTCATGTAACTTTATTACTATATTATGTAGAGGCTATTATTACAGTGACTCTACCTAAACAAAGAGGAAGAAAAGTTAATAGACACAAGACACTCGTTCCTTTCTATTATGGACATCAAAACAAAATACGAAAAGTGCTTGTCAGCTAAAATCAACAAAGGAACAACTTGCTTTTTCAATCAGGAACATAAAAGGAAAATACCCAATTTCCTTTAGATACTAGTGCTGTATACTTCTAGTGTTCATACTGAAGATAACTTAGATGCAAATATATATCTGGCAGCTAATTTTAAAACATTGTATTTTTATTATAATGAAATAAAATCAGCTGCAGAAAGTTCAGCAATACTAAATCAAGTTCAGATAATGACAGGACAAAATAATAAGCTTAAGAGCAGCATTCAATCCACATCCACAGGGGAAGAAGGCTTGAAAGGACAAGAACTAAAACAATGATAAAAGCAAATTTAAAATGCAAATGCACATAATAAACTTAATTACAAATATATTAGTATGTTAATAAATATAAGTGGAGTTTACTTAAGTATAGACTTGTCCATTAGAGTCAAACAAACTGATTACTTCAGAGCAACTACAATAGCAACCTGAAGCAAATTTCCTTGCAGTGTTCAATTCAAAGAAGTAAAACATTAATGTGAGAAAAATATAAAAATTAAAAAAAGAAAAAAATTGCCAGCATTCAGCTAAAAAACTGCAGGCAATGTGAGACAATTTATATTTGACTAACACAAAGAAAGGTAAATTATTTGGTAAGGATAGGATAATGAAAAAGAAAAGTAAATACAGGTAGATAGGTGTTAGATTGCATCAACACCACTAAGGCAATATAGGTAATTAAAGTGCAATAAATAAATGAAGTTCTTTTTCAAATTTAATTTTCAAATTTAATTTAACTTTTGCAAATATATTATGATATATATGTCTGCAAATAAAAAATTGGTAAAATGAAAGAGTAAGCAAATTATGAATGAATATCTATAACCATTCAAAGAAACATTGAAAAAGGCATTGAAAATAAATCTAAAATATAAAAGGATATGGAAGTATAAGAGGGAAAAATGATGAAACAAGATGGGATAAGTTAGATGAACAAGGGTATGTGTGTTGTATAGTTAACATGAGCAATACTTATCCAGTAGTGAGATGTATGCAGTTAATATAAGTAGTTCTTTATGCACTGTGAGATCTATGTATTTAATAGAGCAGTACTTTACAGAGGTATGAGATATATTAGCTAATATGAGCAGCAGCACTTGATATAGCTGTGAGAAATATGTGGTTAATATGCTCACTACTTTCTCTCTCTGCATATATATATATATACATATACATATATATATACTTAGATATGTATATATGTACTTCAGTGATGCATTATCATATGATAATAAAGCTTTAAAAGCTGATTTAGCAAAATAATTACTTAAGGTTATAACTGATTGATAAAGAATCATAGAAAATTTATAGTTTGGGTTTTAAAACTGGTGAGGAAGTTGGGCTGCAATTACAGCTAAGCACCCACCAGCACAGAATGATTTACTGGAGAAGACAGATTGGATTTTCAGCCCCTATATACAACTCACAACCATCTGTAATGCAGTTCTATGAGGTCTAATGTCTTTTCTAACCACTATGGGTACCAGCACACTCATAAATGCATGTACTTACACACCATCAAAACAGTTTCATACATTGTTTCTTTTAATTAAAATATTAAAAGTCTTGTGGAAAAATTACAAATATATATTTCAACTATTAATCTTAATACAGTTTAAAATAATGGATTTAAATGCTCTATATTCAATTTGATGAATGATAATATATACATCAGAAGAAATTGGCTATGTAATATTTGTATTAAAATTTGTAATATTCTTGTTCAATATTGACACTATTTAAAAATAACTGTGTTTCTATAGGAACTGTGTTTCTTAATTGTAATGTTTTCAAGAACAGTAGTATTTTAAAATATGTCAAATGCCATCCTATAGTAGCTGTCTAAACCAATTGTATTGCTTTTATTAATACTTTATTACACTGGGGAGTGAATCAATGATTCTGTCTTATTCCTCATCATTTTTTCATTATTTTCTGTTCATTCTTCTTATATTCATATATTTGTCATTTTATGTTTTTTAACACTATGAATTGAGAGTTAAAATCAATTCCTTTACCAGGTTCATTAGTGTTCTCCAACACTATCATACTTACATCATGAGCTTTACCGGGTTCATTTGTGTTATCAAACACTGTCATGTTTACATCATGATCTTTGGAATTTATTATTTTTCAGTTTCTGTTCAAAATCTGGACTTTGAAAGTTTCTTTGTTACCCTGTGCTGTACTTCCATTTGTTTCCCTTTAACCTTAAGTATTTATCCTGCTTGCAAAAGATGTGTTTACCTACAATGTCACTTGGACCAATTGAATGCCAGAAAATGCGGAAATGTGTACAAAAATAAGAAAAAATAATCTATATTTTAGATCACATGGATTGGAGCGAATTGTTTCTAAATTTCCAAGTATTTGTTTACCATAAAAAATTTTAAAAAAGTATAAGATCTGGGAGTATATTTTTTAAAAAGTAATAGATATAAGGTTCAGTAATTTTTATATAAACAAATGTACTATATAGGTGACATTAGAGACAGACAAAAAAATTACTTTCTTACTGATCTTAGTTATTAAATATTTAGCCTAAAACATTTAAGTATAATTTCTTTATATCAAATGCAAATGTTCATTTTAATATATTCTATCTTCTGAATATTGCTGAACAATAGTTGACTTGATGAATGCACATAGCATATTTTTGATTTGATGTTTATTATACTATTCAACAAAAAGGAATAGTGTAAAATATTGTAAATACAGGTAATTAAATCTAAAAATTATATTCTGGTAGGGGCACAAAATGATAAAAAGAAACCATTTTAAAGGACTAGAGTTTGGAACATGAAAGTCTCCTTAATCTTTGTTTTCTTTGAAATGTAATAATTTATTTGAAATTTACCATTGAGAGTTCAGTATTGGTGACACTGTATTTATCTCACATTCTATACAGGGTCACTGTATCAGAATGACCCAGTGAATATCAGAATGGTAAATCTGATCTGAGGACCTCTGAATATAAAACTTTTACTGATTCCTGATTAAAAACAGAAATTCTGAAAGATGAATTCTTTTAGCTCTAATAGTCAAATCTAAAATAATGAATTTCAGTTGTTTATAAATTCCATGCTTTACTATAAAATTGTATTATATTATTAATTTTTGAATTATTACATGAATACTTCAGGGTTGAGGATGTAGTTCTATTGTTGGATATCTCTGTCATCCACAAGTCTCTGGGTTCAGTCTACAGTACCACAGAAATAATTCTTTAAAAAATTCTGCTTAAAAGCACTTGATGTTGTTGAAAAGAGTTTGAACTTCAACCCCTTTCTCTTTCATTTAAAATACTATCTGCCTTGTAGATTCAAATGTAAAGAAAATTACATGATAATTTGTTGGATGGTCATGTTTCAAATAAGTGTTTCCTTTATTTAGAATAAATACAGTGAAATTTATAATTAAAAAAAACTTTTACTGAGCAATTTATTAAATATACTAAATTCTCCAGGTAACACTGATGTGAATTTATACTCTGAAAACACACAAAGGTAGCTAGAAATGTCACAAAATTGTTTAACCTCCTACATAATTAACAGGAGACATCTAGGAGTATAGCTATAATATGTTAGGAAAGATGTGACTTTTGAAAGTCACTACCTAGCATAACAGACACGGGTATTATATATGTAGATATTTCATCTTACATCCTTGCCATACATATCATATAGGTATATATGAGAGTTCAACATATGGTATCTAAGCATCTGCATACTGAGAAGGAGATGTAGATAATGTATCGAATGCATCAGACCCTTACTTTCTTGTGATGAATTTTGTTCTACTCACTCCACACCAGATAAGACGGCAAATTTTAGGACAAGAAAACATAACATTTTTCCACAGAAGAAATATACATAGTAAAGTCCATTTTCAATACTGATAATGATCTATAGCAAAGACTTGTGCAGAATTGTGCCTTTAGCCAATATATATCCAAATATCACTGTTAAAACTCTTAGCATGTCTAGCAGTGATGGGGCACCCTTTTAATCCCAGCACAATTCATGTAGATTTCTGTGAGCTTGTGGCCAGCCTAGTCTATAGAACAAGTTATAGGACAGCCAAGGCTACACAGAAAAACCCTTTCTAAAAAACAAACAAAACAAGCAAACAAACAACAGATAGCAACATTTACCCTATCCAAAGATGTTAGAGTCTTCTCAACCCTAATCTCAAATAAAGCAAAGTGAGCACATACACATCCCCTCCACCCACCTCACACACACACACACACACACACACACACACACACACACACACAAACTGGCAGAACTAAGTCAAACATGCAAAGAGGAAACAGAAATGTAAAACACAATTAAAAGAACAAATAAAAAGCAGTAACTCGTGCAATGTGTTGAAGTAAAAGGAAATTAGGAATTACATGGGTGTGCACATAACGTTCAGATAAAATGAAATGATTTATTAAAACAGAAAAAAGGCATGAGCAACAGGATCTGGCAGGAAAGGTATAGCATGGAAGCATAAATATAAAATGCAATACATAATTTGAAGTAGAAAGGGAACAACAAAAATAAATCAAAGATAGTGGCACATGTCTATAATGCCAGCATTCCAATAGGATGATCACGGTGTTTGAGAGAACCTTGGGCTAATCAAAACAAACACGTGTTTTTAGGTGATGGTGGGAGAAGACAATGATTCTGAAGCATCAAAAGAAGACTCACAGATTTTATTAATATGAGTCACAGAAACAAGTACAGCATAAGAGATTCATAATTTGAATATCTAATTGGACTTACATTGTTAGAATATTGACAAACATTAAGTGAACCATGTGGTACAGGAGAGTGCCCAAAAGGGACTCACATATTCAAGTAAAATATAGTTTCTTCAGTGTCAAAAGTTAAAAGGGAAAGCTCTATAGAAATGTGTGAACACTTCTAGTGGCAGTGTGAGAATGACTTTCAGAAAGACCATACACCACTAGCACAGTTGATGATATATTCAAGAAGCCCGATTTAGAGAAAAGGATTTACAAATGGAAGCAAGAACAATAAAAACAACAACAAAACAAACAAAAACAAAACCTTCTGTATATTCAATGCAGAAGTTTTCCAGCACAGCATGATTGTGATAGGAAAGAAGTGCACAGGTTACCTTGTAAGGCAGAAATGAGAAGATTCACCTAGTGGTAAAATTTTGTGGTCTTTCAAGGCTCTGGAGGAGGAAGAAGTTTCTAGAAACTTCTTCAGACTTCAGCTTTGGGGGACAGAGAGTTTACAAAGGGAATCATAAAGTGTATAAGTAATATAGTATAAATTATGCATACTTGATTTTGATTAGCTTATCGCATTGTACTTTGTATTAGATTCTAATGTATTCTCTGTCACATAAAATATAAATGAAACAGGAGGTCAGCACAAGGGTTGTATTGCATGGCAGACCCGGTGGTGCACATATCTGCCACACATTTCTCTAAGACACTCTGGGTAAGGCTTTTTCTTTCCTCCTCAGTTGAGCGGATCATTTTAGGATTCAACTCTCATTTTGGCTTTGAAGCTTCCTTTCCTACTTTAATTGCCTTTGATGGTAGGGTAAGACTCTTTTGCACAGAAGAATTTATACACTTAGGTTAATATAGCATACATTTAAAAGCAGAGGAAAAAATTAAAAATCTTTTTGCTTGAAGCAGCATTTAAATCATAAGAGCTCAATAATAACATGTAGCAGCTTTCCAACCACTCGGGAAGCGCTCTCCCACCCCACCCGCTTGCTCTTGAAGACAGCTGCCCCTTCCAGCTTCTGTACTGAGTGTAATTTTTTTTTTTATTTTTGCTGATAGACTGATGCCTTTATTTAGGGAGTTGTAAAGAATCACTTCTAGTCATCAGCAGTTTCAGAAACTAGCCATTGAAGTGGAGATAAAGCCTGTTTAGATGATGGATGCCAACTTTTCATTCAAGATCACAGAGAAAGATATTTCCTTCTACAAAAATAGATTCCCCAATGTAGCTAGAGACTTACATTAGCCCTACATCATCACTGTAATAAACAGCAAAGACAGAGATATTCAGTTTTTCATGTAAAAAAGATGACATATGCCAAAAAGCTTTCACATCAAGCTGTGTTACTTACTGTACACACACACACACATGCATGCACATATGCACAAACTATAACTATGTGTTGACCTAAATCATATTTTCCTAGACTACTACATGACCAGAAAGACTGAGTGTGTCATTTAGTTTTCTAAGATGTAATTTTATTTAATGTCATTAATTAAAATTATGACTTATGACTAGGTAAAAAACATGAAAATATGTCCATGTTTTATTTTACCTTCCATTAATTGAAAAAAAAATCATGATTCCAAAACTGATTAAGAAAACAGACCCACACAAAATCCACCAAAAGTCAGTAAAGGAATTGAAGCCATAATGATGTTTTTTCACTCATTATTTTTTAATTCATTGGTACCTCCAAAATAGCATTCATTTTCTAAACTTGCAAGCCTGAGTGAGCTCCACCTATGTCAGAGATCTGGGAACTTCTGCATAGTTTGAAGTGTACCTATGTGGAAACTTAGAGGACCACAAAAAGGAACCCCATCATGATCAGTTCCATACCTGTATTTGCAAAGCTGTCTTTGTATTCCACTTATCTTCTGCAGCACTGAATCCTGTTTGAATCTGAGGTAACCCAATACCAGATTTTCATACAGGATAATATTCTCTCTGGTCCCTAGTATATATTGCAGTTTCTGCTTTTTTCATCTATTATTTTACAGTGTTAACACTGAGAACATTAGATCTAGTTTATTTGTTTACTTTTCATTTTTATTCCTATATTATATTCAGAATTAATAAAATATCTTACTTTATCCTTAGGTTATTCTTTAATTCTCCTTATCATTTATTAAAAATAGTGTGACTTGTGAATCTTTAATATACTAGAATAACTTAAATCCAGGGGTGCTTTTCCTGTAGATTGGACACAAATCTTGTTCATCAAAATAAATTAGTAAGGAATATGAACAATATATTAAAAATTCAACTCAGTATGAGATATAATATCTTCCTTCTACCAAGTGTCTAAAACATACTCTCAAATAAAGGTACTCATCAACATGGACATTCCTACCTACAATCAGAGATTTACATATCTCCATTCACACAGCCTTTCTTAAAACTTTTACCCAGACTAAAAGTTGAATGTCCTTTCCTCCAAGCTGACAGCTGTGCACATTGACTGCCCCACTGCAACATTGAGGTTTCCATCTTCAGTGTTGTTTGTAAGCTGTTTGTTCCTGAAGTGCAAAGCCATTCAGATTTACTCTTCAGCCAAGTTTGAACCACATAGCTTTTACTAGAACTCTCTAATGCTGCCTCAAACCCTTTGATCTTTGAGATACTGGCTCCAGTACACAAGCTGTGGGGAGAACAGAACAAGACACCCAAGACCATTTCATCATGTCAAAAATCATTATCTCCATATTTTACCCAAAAATCAGAACTTTAGTTCCCTCTGCTGTAAAGTAAAACTTTAAAACATTCAGAAATTTATTTTCCAGGGATCTGCAGAGAGACCATTGCTGTTCCCTCATAAGACTCAGCTCTCTCTTTCTCCCTCTCCCACTTCTATGTAAATCCCTCTGGGTCTCTCTCTCAGCAGGTTTGTCTCTGACTCTGATTCTGACTCTCTCTGTCTCTGTCTCTCTCTGTCTCTGTCTCTGTCTCTCTCTCTGTCTCTCTCTCTCTTTCTCTATCTCTCTGGTATAATTGTAGAACTGGGAAAGTAGCCTTCTTATTAAGTGTTTGGAGTCAGGAGGAGCAGAGTTTTGATCTCAAGAAACACAGTTAAATGCGAAAGATGGACATGGAAGTGATAATTCTAGGCTCAGAAAACAAAGTTGAGATGACTAGGCAGGCCTGTGTTTTCTGTTAGCTCTGGGTTTGACTGAGATTTTCCTAATTGACTAAGATGGAATAGTGACAGAGCACGATTCCAGATATCAGCCTTGCGTCTTTTCATAGATAGACATAGATTCCCACTCACATGTAAACATGTATAAACACATATGAAAACCAAAGAAGAAAATAAACTGAGTCCTATTGACACAGGTAGATTTAAATTACCAAATGGATCTAAAAGCTCTTTTCACAACTCTATATAGTTTTTTGGATAAGACAATCAGCACAAGGACTTAATTTCTTGAGCTCATCACTCAGATGTCATATCTCCTTGATAAGACAGGTGGCTATGACTCACCAGCTGTATTGTAGAATGTCATAGGGATAAAGAAATGTTGTTAGAGAAAAAAAACACAATTAAGTTTGTCACAATAGAATTCTGGCAAATAAGTAAGACTGTGCTTTGAGTTCTACAGCTGTAGTTTTTTATATAGGAGTAGCACTGAAAATTGAAGCTGGGACTTCTTGTAAGCTTGGTGAGTACCGTATCATTAAACAATGTACCTCTTGCCTGGTTGAAGAACTGTTACAATAAATTTTTGTATTCATTGAATAAAAATTGTTAGCTATATGATACAATAAAGTACAAGAATTGAATAATTTTGAATGGTTGTTGAGTATTTAATAGTCTTTTAAATTATTACAATTTTCAAAGAAAAAGAGTGCTCCATTTTTTATATTTGCAAAATAAGGGTAATTATCACCAAATCAGAAAAGGGATAATGATAGAATACCTACAAAACTTTTAGTAGTATTAATTCTTGGTATCTATGAAGTATTGCACTACACATTCATACAGCAATAGGAGCCTTTTACATTTGTGTTAACAGATTAAAAGTTGGTGTGATCTCTTTTAGAATAAGTAATGTGAAGATTGTCTTTAGTATAATATTTTGTCATACATATTTAATACTAAGGACTTTATAGTACAGGATTACTATTCCTTATTGCACTTTTCACTGAACTTATTTCCCTTCAGTTGACAATTATCCATCTTACCACACAGAATTGAATTCACTTGAGCAAAACCCTGGTTGATGATCCGGTTATGTCTCTCACTCCTGATACAAACACATGGCTAATACTTATTTAAAAAATAAATAAAACACAAGTTTAATAATTTAATGAACTGTTTAGAGACCTTATAACAAAAACAAAAATTCATGTGTGGTCACTGTTCATTTGCTGCTGAACACACAGCATTTAGACATTAAGACAAAACACAGAGAAGACCATTTGGGTTTTCCTCTTACCTAATTCACTAAGTCAACATACAATAAAGGCAAACAGGAAGATGTTACAACTTAGTCTGAAAGACTTAGGAGTGTTACTGGTAACATTGAAAATTCCAATAATTTCTTTGAATGAATCTTTTCTCATTATAGCAGAAGAATGAACTCTACAAAAACAGAATAGAAAAGATTATAAGAGGTCTGTTTCCACAAGATTGAGATTTTGACATGATTTATCCAAAAGCTCTGGGCAAAAGCAATTTTAGAAGACTGGTAGATATTATGGTTGAAAAGACGGAATCTATGTATCAGAAGGGATAGAAGCCTTACATGGATTCATATGTAACTGATGTTGATCAGTGCAACAAAAAGAAGAAGGAACCCCAATAGGATGCAGAGGGAAGATGAACATTTAGAGCTGAGATTCATAGAAAGGAAGCTGATAGAGATAGGTGAATGCCACAAGGTATAGTGGAGCCAGGGTTGGAACATGGGCATTTGAAATGAGCAATGTCACGAGCTATAAAACGATTGCCTTATTTGCTAATGTTTGTGATATAAATACCACACCAAAGACCATATGCAGTTACAAGTCCTTCTTAGAAGGGGGAACAAAATATTCACAGGAGGAGAAACAGAGACAAAGTGTGGAGGAGAGACTTAAGGAAAGGACAACCAGAGACTTGTGGTCTCTCTCTGTTGCTGAAGTCTGGGGCTTTCTGCTGCTGCTGTCTGTAGATGCCCTGCATGTTAGTTAGAAGGAGGCAATGCATAATTATGAGATATTTTATTATAGGAAAGAGAAAATACACTGGTCATGACCATATAGAGAGAAAGAAAGGAGATGAAAGAGAGAAGGAGAAAAAGGGAAAGAGAGAAAGGGGAGGAAGAAAGCAAGAGAACAAGAGAGGAGAGCAAGAGAGAGGACAAAGAGCAAGAGAGGAAGAAAGGAAGCAAGAGAGCAAGAAGGAAGAGAGGACAAAGAGCAACAGAGAAGGAAGAAGGCAAGAGAGGGGAGGGGGCAAAATGCCCCTTAAATATTGTGAGGTGTGGCTATCTGTCAGTGGTGCGGGCCATGCTTGGCTGTGGTCAGATGACTAGGGGTAGGGCCAAGCTAGAATGCTGGGAGCTTGGAGAATTGTCTATATGACAAAGCACATATCTCCTGCAGGGGCATCTGTTGGGGGTTGGGACTGAAAGAGGAGCCAGAGACCCAGGAGTTATGGCCGAACACCTTTCATCCCTTGGAGGCAGAGATTACGACTGGGGCTTCAGGGTTCTAGACTTATACTCAACTGGGCCCAGGTTGCCTGAACAGATGATTGCCCTACAATAGACTTCCCTACCTGGGGATCCATCCCATATACAGTTACCAAATCCAGACTCTATTTTGGATGCCAAGAAGTGGTTGATGACAGGAATCTGATATAGCTCCTAAGAGGCTTTGCCAGAGCCTGACAAATAAAGAGGTGGATACTCACAGGCAACCATTAAACTGAATACAGGGTCCCCAATGAAGGAGTTAGACAAAGGACTGAAGGAACTGAAGGGTTTTGCAATCCCATAGGAAGAACAACAATATCAACCAACCAGATCCCCCAGAGCTCCCACCAACCAAAGATTACACATGGAGGGATCCATGCCTCCAGCTGCATATGTAGCAGAGGATGGCCTTGTTGGACATCAATGGGAGGAAAGGCCCTTGGTTCTGTGAATTCTTAATGCCCCAGTGTTGGGGAATGCCAGAATGGAGAAGCTAGAGTGGATGGATAGGAGGGGGAACACCTCCATAGAAGCAGGGGAAAGGGGCATGGGATAGGGTGTTTTCAGAATGGAAACCTGGAAAGGGGATAGCATTTGAAATGTAAATAAAGAAAATATCTAATTAAAAACCCAAGTTTATAATAATTAGATTATAACATTTCTGAAAAATGGTTATTTATCACTTCAAAATCATTACAAGCATCTGCAGCTGACCAGTTTGGTATTCATGAAATCAGGAGAATACCAAGTATAAGGAACCTACAAGAAATCCAAGTGAGAAAATGTTTAACTTAAGGGTAATAGATTCAGACTAATGAATTTCTCTTTTTTTGTTCTGGAGAAATAATGACCTGTCATACACTGAGAAGGATATGGTGTCTTTAGAGGACAGTTTTCACAAGGCTTTATACTGCTAAAAAAGGTTACTGAATTACTAACACAAAGCTGCATGGTTCAGATTTCCAGAGGAAGTACAAACTGAATGTATAAATGCATTTAATAGAAAATAAATTCATTTTATCATTTTCTTCTCTTTGTTCCTCTACTGTCTCTTTGAAATCAAATCTAGTCCTACAACAGACATTTGTTTCTATTCTGGCACAATCTTTTAAATCTCTGTTAAACTAAATTTTCTACTGAAATTTGCTTCCTTATCATAATAGCTCTCTATATATTTTTTGTCATAATCTCTGCACAAATAAATGGATGGGGCATGGATGTGTTATTATTTCTTTGGTTCTTTTCCTATTAACAAATCCATTTTTGGACACAGTTTTGGTGAAGTTTATTGTATTTCTAAGAAAATATTACCATATTCAGTCCTTCTTTGAACTCACTGGAGAATTCTATAGCTTTTGAATATTTACATTTTTTTTAAAACCATGCTCTTAATTTGTAGTAGAGTATGTGAACTCTTAGTGTTTTGAGTGCTTAAGTAAGTATGGGTACACCTATCATTTTTCATGGAAAAAGTTTGCTTTAATAACTGACAGGTCTTGAATCTGCCTTATTAATATGTTCTGTATGCCTTCTCAGAGTTTAAATAACTGGTTTCATTAAAATGTTCAATTCATCAAGACAACCTAAGTAACTTAAATATCCTAAGTTCATCCCTTGATGAAAGACATATAGCATAGTTGAAAGCTATTGGAGTGCACAGGATTTGTATGATTATTCTGATGCTTTATTTATCACACTACAATCTTCAGATAAATAAAATAGCAGCTCATTTCCGTTCACAACAAAGAGCATGCTCAAAGACAACAATGATGGGGAATTTTGAAACTCTTGCTAGATTCATATGGTAATGAACAGCTGTGATGTTTTCCAGACACATTACTAAAAAGAAGACAATTCCCAGGTTTTCTGTAAAATCTAAAAACTTTTTCAAAGACTCCAACAAAAGCTGTAAGCAAAACTGTCATGACTTTCCACAGCTCTATCCTTATACCTTTACAATTCTGAGCTGTCACTCAACTAAACTTAGAAAACCCAAATGTTACAACAGTTTCTTTGTTTATTTAATATGTTTTTACCTTTAGGAAAAGTGATGTTGCCAATTGTGCAACATAATTCAGAAGGCTGTTTCTTCATTATGCTGAAAAGAAGGAGAAAATAGGGATCAATCTGGAAAGAAATAATAACATTTTAAAAAATAGCTACTGTGTTGTCTTCACTTCCTGAGTGCAGCAAAGATGACTGAAGGTGAACCCTTAGCTTCTGTAATTAGTAAACAGATACAGGGATGACTAAGCACCCTCAAAGGGATTTCAGACACCTACTTTCAAATCCATATTGCCTGTCATACAGACCTCAAGAGTTAGATGGGAGGCAAGGCATATGTACATGAAATGTAAAATAACCAAAAAAATTGAAAATAGATACATTCTTGGAATTTTTTTCTGTGACTAAGTTTTCCTGAAAATAACACCATAGATTTGAAATCTTCCCCTATTTGTATATATTAGCATTAAATGTGTAATTTAGAAACAAATATCAGGGCTCCTATGTGCGCTAAGGACGTGGACAACATTGCTTCTATATGGTCAGACTCTTAATATGATTTGCAAGCACTTATTCACTCTGACATTCACAGGGATAGGAGCTTCTCAGTGAAAGGCAATTCAAATCCTTTTCATTGTCTGTTCAGTCTGCTGTGCCATGAATATATGAATACATCCAAATGATATTATGTAAATTAAGTCTACCAAATGGCAGGTGCCATAAGAAGTAAAATACTTTCTCAAGAACTAAATATATCCATAAGTATTCGATTTGAGAAAAAATGAAGATGTATGAAAGTGAAGTATAAATCTATAAGTAATAGCCACTGTAGTTTGCACCTACATTCAAATTCTAGAGACCTGGAGAGATCTCAGGAAGCATATCAGCACAGTCAAATTCTAACTTTAACACTGAAGTTAGTTATCATATTATTATTCTTTATTGTAGTTTGATCATAATTAGTATTATACTATCTATTCTTTGATTGCATAGATAGCAAGTCTAAAAGAATTGAAGAAAATTATTTTCTTCAAAGTCCAAATTTTACTTTTAGTAAATATCCACATATGCCTACATGATCCATTCATGCCTTCAAAACGAGTACCACCTGGGTGACTCTTACACATTACCAAGGTCAGCTTTAGCATGAGGTACAGCCTTGGCTATCTTGGGTATCTCTGGAACACAGTTTCTTTGTGCTTTTGGAAAACACTTCCTAGAAGATATCACCTCAGTGATGCTAGTCTCTTCTTAATCACACTAATTTCTTAGCTCTAGTTAGCCAGCATCAATTGTCCCAGTAGTCACTTCTATTTTTCACTCAAAAGCCAGAGATACATGGCCAAAGATGCCATGTTCTGCTGCCTTCTGAGACTAAAGCATATGTCCCCTTATTCTATTACCAGCTTTCTGTTTTTCCAGATTCCAATTCCCTCTCTACCTAAGCTTGGCTTTCCTGGAACTTGCTCTGTAGATTGACCATGAACTCAGAGATCTGCATGGCAATGTCTTCTGTAATGCTGTGATTAAAGATGGGTACCATCATACCTAGATTTAGTTGGATTTTTTTTTTAACCTAGAACCTGCTTTGTCCCAGGTTGGTCTTGAATGTAGAGATCTGTTTGCCTTTGTCTCGTGGGTTTAAAGGTGCATACCACCACGCCAGGATGTAAACTTAGCTGGGTCAGATCTTGCCCTCACATCCTTTAATCCATTATGTACTAAAACATGGGATTCAATTCCATTTCACTTCCTGGTGGTCATTTAATACTTGAACGATATATTTTATATTTTTCTGTTCTAAGCTTGCTATGCTTGTACAAAACACTCTGCATGAGACTTTATTAAAGAACAAACTCTCTGCTGGCCTCTTTTGAGACTTCCTTCATCAATGAAATTAATATAAGACTCTTTACCTTAGACTCAAGTATAATCTTCAGACAAGGGGAAAAAAACAGCCACATTCTTCAACAAAATTCCACAAAAATAGTCTCTAGGCCATATTCTGAAATACTTCTCCACTGAAACCTCATGGACCAGGTCTGCACAGTTCAAATCATATTCCACAACAAAGTCTTCCATATTCCTACTATGATAGCCTAATAAGTCTAACTTAAAGCATTCCACTGCTTTACAAAGTTCCAAAATCCATCTTCCTCCAAACAAAAGTATGGTCAGTTCTATCACAGCAATACCCTACTCCTGGTACCAACTTCTGTCTTAGTTGCCACTCCCTGGGCTAAGCATATACAAACAGTTTATATGTATGAGATTAAAGATCTAGTGATCTTAGAGTATATTCTATAGTTTTATATGTTTTCTTAAAAGATTTTGGGAATCAAAATATTGGTTTTTATACAATGATCTCTAAAATAACTAATTTTTACTAGATGGCTACTAATTTTACTAATTGACTACTAATAATTACTACTTGATTAATTTTGGTCAATTAATTTTGACATTAATGTATAAAGAAGATAATACAAATTTATCAAATTTCCCCTGATCATTTGTTAAAGAAAAATCTTTAAGTTCCCCTCTTTTCATTACTATTTCAAAGAAAAAAAAATAGATGAAACAAGTGCCATTATAGAAAGGCATTTGCCATTATTCAATGTTGACATTTGAAGATGTTTTTAAGAGGCTTCAATAAATTTGCTAGTGTCTCAATTTAAATTCTGCTTGGTTATTTAAAACCACCTGTTGGTGCATTCATTGTTTCATGTTGCACACATAAATGTGAATTTTTGCAAGCAAAAACAGATGCATTCCTAAAATGTGTCAGCACATTTTCAAAAGCATACAGAGAATATGTCCTCATGTGTCTCCAGACTTTGTTGTAATGTACATCAGTGACCTGTATAAATTGGTTTCTTGAATAACCATTAATGCAAATTACTAGTACAGGAAAACACCCCATAAGAACCTCAAAATCTTACAAAAGATAGGATAGTTTTTTTAGGATGGAACTATGGAGAACAAAGATTTGCTTTTATTGCTTATTCTAAGAAGATTTAGAAATAATCATAATTTTTATAAATCTACCACATTTTTGGTAAGGATAATAAATTCTAAAATTTCCAGCTGATGCTGGATGAAGTAAACACAGAGTACTGTAGCTTTATTATAATAATGGGAAATAATTTTACTAATCTTAAAGAATTAGAATAGAGTACAGAGAAAATAAAAGATTAGGGTGCAGAAGAATGGTTATTTAATTGAGGTGGGGGCGGGAGGTACTCAGTGGAATGTGTTGCAGAATTTACAGTGATCATGGAAATGTTGAGCTATTGTGGTCAAACTGCATCACAGTTTGCACAGTGTAAAAAGTATCTTTTATTTTCCTGATTTCACTGTCATTTTGGAGACTTATTGCTGAATAAACTGACACATTCTACTTCTTTCTGAACTAAGGCTGGCTGGTTCAACTCATCTCTTTTGGCTCAAACTCCTTTCCAAGCTGACTGACTCAATCCATCTTCTTCCAGATTCTGACTGAATTGTTCTGTTTGAACACAAACTTACTCAGCAAATCTATTCTAACTTTCTGGTTCCTTTTCAATCTCTGGATCTTAACCTACAACCTGTCTCTCTCTGTAAATTCCCAGTAAAACTGCCTCCTCTTCCTTCCCTCACTCTCTCCTTTCCTCCCTCTCTCCTTCTCTCCCTCACCTGGCACTGTTTTCTTAGTCCTTTCTTTCCTTTGTTGTTCTCTTGAGAGTTGGGTGCATCCTGCCTGTGATTCATTCTTTCAAATATTTCTCTGATTCATCACATTGTTTACAGTTTAAAGATATTCTATTACCCTGTGATCCTCTAGATTATGTTCTTTACTAACAACAACTGTTTCTTTTAAAGGTGTGACTCAGTCCTTAGCCCACACTTGTAATCCTACTCCCTGGAATACAGACAAGCCCTTAGAACACACATTTCAACTGTGTTTTTAACTTCATTAACAATGAAGGAAGAACTCAGGTTTGAGAGTGATGTCTAATTAAGTGGCAGACAAGGTAAATATTTGGCAGAATAGAATATGCCCAACTTTCACAAAAAGAGAGAGAAAAATATAGTTACTTAAGGTCTAGTACAGAAAGAGAAAGGAGGCAGTTTTAATGGGAAAGTTATTGAGAGACAGGTTGCAGAGATAGTAGAAGGCAGATAAGATAAAGACAAAACAAGCCAAAGAATGAGAAGAGCTAGATGATTAGAACCTATTGCCAGATATAGTATGAGGTCAAGCAGAGAAATTCAGGAGAGGCCAAGAAAGAGAAGCCAGACTGAGTCAGTAAGCATTGAGAGGAGTTTGAACTGTTGAGGCCTTCTTCATTTGACATAACAGTCACCACTTTGTATTCAGTGTTCATTTTGCTCATAAGGTAAAATTAATTTCAGGTTCTTCTACTTCCCAGAAGCAATTAGTCATAGCTGTCACTGAAAACTTCTCCTAAAAGTTCAAAGGCTATCCTTGTATTACCTATGCTCTGTTATATCAATGTTCTACAACTCTGTTCATAACCTGTCCACCATCCTTTGTAGTTTACTCAGGTTATCAGCATAAAGGCTAGCTGATAATACTTTTTCTAGTTAGACAAAAAGTAAGTGCTTCTGTCTGTTCTTGTGTGAGTTGGGTTGATCCTCCTTCCACAGCGGCCAAGCAAGGCAATCCAGCTAGAAGAAAGAGATCCAAAGAATGGCAGCATACATAGCAGTTGTGCAGCATGATCTACATGTGGTTTTCCCTAACAAGTGGAGTTGAGGCTGACTCTGTTTGCTCCTTTGATTCCATTTTCCCTAGCAGAACTGCCTCCTCTGGCCTGAGATTATGCACCTAGTCCTACAGCAACTTGATATGCTAAGTGGGGGTTTCTACTTATGTTGAGGGCTTCTCTTCTCCTCTGAAAAAGGGAGGGGATTAGGGCATGTAAGGGTTGGACTGGGAGGAAATGTGAGATGGGGCTGTAATCAAGTTTTAAAGTGAATAAATAAATAAATAAATAGATAAGAAAAGGCAACCCAGATTTTTAACAAGTAAAGGGAACATTAATTTGTATTACAGTACATAAAATACATACACATAGGAAAGTATGAGATGTAATCTGTGCCATGAATTATATAGCATTAGATGTGAACTATAAAACGTGTAGACAAGACTTAACCATTTTTCCAAAAACAAAATGTTCAAATAAAGGAGTATTTACAGTGGGAAAAAGATATGCCTAATGCATAGGCTACCCATTGAGAGGAAAATGGATAAAAGAAAGCTCTAGAAATAAGGGTTGGATTACCACTTTTTGGTAGCCTGTAGTATGCAAAGAAAAAAGGGTACATATTAGACCTTTCTGGAGCACAGACAGTTCTAGGATGTAAAATGTTCAGTACATTGGAGGAAGTGTTATTACACTTGGTAGAAGTAATAGAAGTTACCAGCATGCCAGTGAAAGTATCAGTAAGGACACAATGCATGAAACTACATTAATTAAAGGATGCTCAGCACCTGAACTGAATTTGGAAATATATTAAGCATGCAGCTACTTACTGATGAGCTTGTAAAATAAGAGGCCAGATGACATCAGGCTAAGTATTTTGGAAGTGAAAAAACAGAGTGACATAAGTATGAAATTATTCCTTGATAGAAAGGATACATAACCCGGGCCACTGAATAAAAATCAGTCTCTGAAGGACTGATTTGTTGGGGACACAAAGAATATTTAGCTATGATTAACTGAGGTTTCTATGGTTGTCAGAAAAAGGACAAAGATTATTGAAAGAATTAGTGGGATGAAGTTTATTGATTCTCAGATCACCCGGTTACATAAAACTTATTCAACAGAAACCTTGAAACTACTAAGGTGGTTTAGTTTCCATACCGAGTCTCATTGTAGAATGTCATCTTTATGAAGTAGAAGTTTTGTCAGAGCGGATTGATCTGTATTAGCAAATACATTGGTTTTATAAGGTTCTAAACTACCAAAGAGGAGATTAGTAAGAGAGAAAGTGTATGATGCATGTGTGTAGGAGCAAATGTGGCCTGGTTTGTTCAGATGGAGTTAATTTTGATGGAAGTTGAACTGCTGAGTTATGAATTTTGGGAAGTGTTTCAAGCCAGGCCAACAGTTAACCAAAAGATGAGAATAATTTAGACAACAGTTACATACAATTGGTTACCATTCTGACTACCCTCACCTGTAATGAAGAAAAAGGATGTCCTGGGGACAGAAACACTTGAAGAAATCTTCCTATATTATGGCTATATTTACTTACATGTGAAATGATCAGTCAAAATAAAAGAAAATCCATGAATCCATATGGTTATTGAATGAAAACCATAGTGAAATGTGTAGACTTGTCTCCTATGAGGTAGGTCCTAGAGAGACCCTTAGTCTCATAAAGTGTATCACAACAGCTTTTGTGTCTATGTTAGAACTAGATGTTAAATCCTTTTTGCTGAAGATTCCACATGCTTTGCCTTCAGAGCACAGAAAAATTAGGCTGAATCTTAACTGGAAGATCCCTTTCTGAAAGTTGGGTGTCATAGTGCCAAAAGACACCATGTAGATTTCTAGTACAGAAATGAAACTAATACTTCTAAGCCAGTGGTTGACAAGCTTCTTAGTGCTGGGGCCCTTTAATATAGTTTTGAATTTTATGATTGCAATTCTATTAGTATTATGAATAATGATATGCAGAGTATCTGCTATGTGGCCCTAAAGAGGTTCCAATGCTCAGATTGGGAACTGTTGTTATTGACTGTGAGTGCTAAAATACAGGCCAAAAATGAAAGGCATACCAACTGGTACACTAGTAGAACAATTGTTACAGGTGCTACTCTTTGCTTTCCTCTTGGATTTAAGGCTCACTATATATGCAGTAATTAACATCTCATCCTGTAAGCCAGTGCATAACTCTAGCTGGGGAAGCTTCAGGCCCTAGTGCAAAAGTATTGGATATTATTTTGTCAAATGTGATGTGCCTTTTAAGTTGTATTTATAACTACTGATTAATGATACAAATCTTCTTTTGTAAAGGGTTATGCATTGTAGAGACTCATACCTGGCCAAATTCTTATGAAAAAAAAAATGACTGATGCCATGGCACATTGGTTCAATGCTCATCCATAGATGTAGAAAAAAATGTGTGTGTGTGTGTGTGTGTGTGTGTGTGTGTGTGTGTGTGTGTGACTTCCTCCAAACTAAGCGAAAGTTGTAAAAAATATTGAAAAAATGCAAGAGCTAAAACAGAGGTATGATACTATGTAGCTGTGGTGGCTTGCATAAAAATGGCCCCTGTAGGCCCATAGGGAGTAGTACTATTTGGAGGTGTTAGAGTAGGTATGGCATTTTGGAAGAAGTAGGTCACCTTGGGCAAACTTGAAATCTAAGATGCTGAAGTAAGGCCCACTGTGACCTTCTTTTCTTGCATCTTGCAAACAAGGTAGAACTCTCAATTTATTTTCTTGCATCTTGCATGCTGCCATGTTTCCCACCATAATGATAATGGACTAAACTTCTGAAACTTTAGGCCTGCCTTAATTAAATTTTTTTTCTTTATAAGAGTTGCAGTGGTCATGGTTTCTCTTTACAACAAATCCCTTAATAAAGATGGAAGTTTGTTCCAGAGTCTAGGGTATTGATGTAAAAGACCTGTCCATGATATTTGTTTGAAGGAATATGGAACAGTTTTGAAATTCAGCCTAGATAAAGTAAGACAAATGAAGTGGATATAATGAAAATCTTAAGGCCAAGTGTGGTGGTGCAAACCTTTACTACTAGCACTGTGAAGGGAGAGGGTGACAGATCTCAGGTGTGATTTACAGATAATTCTTCAAGATAAAAAGGCATCACTAAAAGACTAGGCATGTACTACAGACTGCTTGGGCCCCTCCTAAAGTACGGGTTGAAGAAAACTTCTTGTAGTACAGCTGGTATTTATGGCACATAGAAGGTAAAATGGTAGGGTATGCAACTATATTCTCCCTCAAGGGGACAGGATAAGGAGTCCCTCATATATATTTTGTACTATAAGTAACAGAAACTATGCTTATTAAATACTTAGTAAAAATCATTCAATTTATTTGGCCTATATTTCCTTCTTTGTCAACTTTTTGATTTATCTTTCACAATTTAATTTAAAGCATTACTTGATGTATTAAAATAATAAATTATATTAAGAAATAGTTATTTTCACTTAACTGGCTCTCACACAGTTCATTGTCTGTAATTTATGTCTATTTCCCCACTGCATTAGATTGGTTATCATGAACAGGGATTCCTAAAATGCTGTCTTCTGACTAAATACAATGCCTACAAAATGTTACCCTCAAAACTTTTGATTCAGCA
Source organism: Mastomys coucha (assembly GCF_008632895.1). NCBI lineage: Eukaryota > Metazoa > Chordata > Mammalia > Rodentia > Muridae > Mastomys > Mastomys coucha. The sequence continues at coordinate 10,018,934 of NW_022196896.1, forward strand.
GTCAGTATTTTCATTAACACTTACTCCTCATGACTCAGATAAAGACCAATTTTGAGAACAGCTATCCTAGAAGAGCTGATAATTAGAATTCTCACACAGGTACATTATGGCTTGGATCATGTATGCTCACTTAATTCATTTGCAGGAAGGAGTATTGTTTCCTAGCTGACGATTCTATTGAGAAATGACTGGACTAGGAAGGTACAAACTTCATCAATATATTGATATGTAGATGAGTTAATATTTATCAGTCTATTATAAGGCAAATGCTAGACAGAAGTGGTCCAAAACATGTGATACATATGAGTGTCTTATCTTGGATCTTTACTCTCTTTCTGTGCTTCTTGTCTACCATGATATAGGCAACCTTTTCTTTCTGTGACTACCCTTTAGCAATGATTCTTTGTATTAATGTAGACTCATACATACATATATATATATATATATATATATATATATATATATATATATATATATATATATGTAATCCTCCTGGGTTGAGGGCTGATTCTTCAGACCCTGCCTGCCTCCATTAACTACACCTCTCTGCCCACCTCCTGCTATTTGCCACGCCTCGCTCCTCGTTCCAGTTACATCGGAAGTCCTACCTCCAGAGACTGAATAAGAAGCTGCTGATTGGGCCAGCATGCTGACGAACTTGGGGGAGGGATTTTGCCTCACCTATTCTACCTATTGGCTTGTAACAAAGATTTTTTTAAATGCAAGATGGCTGGGTGACCATACCTCTTGAGTGCTGTCTAATTTTTAAGGTGCCTTTCACGTGGGTAAGATTAATTATGGCTAGCCAATTTTCTCCTGACTCCATATTCAAGATAACCCTTTCTTTTAGTTACCCCTGGGCGGTAACATATATATATATATATATATATATATATATATATATATATATATATATATATATATATAAAATGTCAACTGGCAATGGTCTGAATTCTGTAAAATGGAATAAAAAGAAATATAGATAGTTATTAATATAGGTCATCTGAAAATAGTTATTGGGAGGAGAAATAGTAATATTGCTGTGCTGTAATTTCAGCTTGCATGTGTCATAGTACATTTCCTTTGGGAAAACCTCCTGCACCACTATATTTCAGGGAAAGAAATGGGTCTTTGTTATTTCTGAATGCTTCTCTCATTATACAGCAGTTTCTGTATTAAGATAGTAAAGGATGTAAATGCAACGTTTTAGAAGGATGCTTTTGTTGGGCCATGACTATGAACATTCACAGTATTTTGAATTGATTGCTCTTTCAAGGGATACCAGAAGATGGAAGTCAGTGAAGCCTTAAGCTCTCCTTCACCCCACATTATAAATGACATTTCTTTGTAAGTAAAACAGAATTTAGGTTTTTATGCATATTCTGCTTTAGAAAACAACAAAGGGGATTTACCCAGAAAATGAAAATTTCAATGATAAAGATATTCAGTGCCTTCACGATAATTTTAATTAGTTCTCCAATCAAGTGAGTAATTTGCACTTCTTCTAAGCATTTTCTCTAATTCTTGCCAATCCATTTTATCCTGAGTCTTAAAACCAAAAGGTTTTTAATTTTTTAATTTAAAATATTTTTTATGAAATGACCTCTTGACCACATAATGAAACTATCCTCTTATCTATTAATTCCTTCAAATCCTAGGTATTTTAAATTGCTCAAACCTTATTTGGTCTAGAAGATTATGCTGTTACTTGTGATTTTACTCCTAGAAGTTGATAGTATGTTCATTGTACAATCCTGAATTAAGCCATAATCCTAAATAAATTGCTCAATAATCATTTAAGCTTCTGAAAGTTTGATTAGGAATGGTTGGGGATTATATAAGGAGTGCTGATGACCAAATGTCTGGGGATAAAAAGCATTGGTTTCTACCTTTTTGTTTCAAGGATCTGCACTTGGAAATTATTATACCATAATCTTCAAAGTACACTTTTTAGAAGAAAATGGAAGTAACAAATTTAGTTTTTTACAGCTATAAAGGCATTGTTTAAGCAACTTTATAAATAGCCTTGGATGAAATGTCATATAATGATTTAGAAAATCACTCAAATGGTTAAGTCTTGTGAATGTGAAGTTAGATGTGATATAGAGAAGCATTCTTCATGTATGACACTGCTATGTTCATGTACCTTCCTCATCCTCCTAAAATAACAATCTTGAATCTTTGGTTAAAAATTCAGTGCAAATAGTCCTAGTATTCCGGGTTTAGGATTAAGATATATTTTCTATATGCTTGTTTAGAATGTCTCTTTTTTCAAACATTTTGTTTACATCCTCTTCTATTTATCAGTTTTCTTTAGATTTCTATTCATCCTTTTCCTTCCCTACCTCTTCTTCCTTCTACTCTGTAACAGTTTCTTTTGTTTTATGAGGTACTTATCATTACTTTCTCTGTTGAGGTATCACATTAAAAAGGAAAAACTTTTTGTTACTTAATTTTTCTCAACTTCATTTTTATTTTGAAGATTAATTGAATAATTTTGTGGGGTTTCATATAATGACATTTAATTTTCTTCTGAATCCAAGTTTTTGTTTTCTTCTCAATTTTTTTCTGTGTGAGGGATACTAAATTCTTGTTCTGGTTATACCTTCTGACAAAAATAATACTTTATGTAAAATGAAATATTTTAAATGGGCTTTGGCAGGCCACACAACCCTGATATCATAGGGTTCCTGATCTGTTTATTTGATTAAAATATTTTGGTTTTGTCTCAATAATGTTGCCTTTAAAGGTCAGGATATATATTTCCATAGCTAAAACTTTAAAAATGTTAAGTATATCTATGTGGATCTCTTGTGAAGAAATTTAAATATTCCAAACTCATATTATTTTCAATGGTGATGCCTACGCCAACAGTAAAGATATAAAGATAGAAGACTGACCTTTTATACCCAGGGCACACAGCTCTATTAGAGAATGGCATTTTCTTAGATTAGGTCAACAGGCCATCCTTTGGTACTTGTCTTCATTAAGTTTATTTGACTTTCTCTCCCACTGAGCTTGCAGCATTTGTAGAACAACATGTCTTATTTAATTTTATCCTGTTGTAGTATGATGTTGTAATAAAATGACATTATTTAAAATAACTTAAGCAAGGTAGGTCTTATCTTTATTATTTATCATCCCAGAGGAGGAGGATTCAATGTAGTTGGGAAGCCATAGCATGGGGGCCTAAATAGATTTCTGGATGGCCACATTTTTATCCACAAAGAGAAAAAAGAGAAAGGGAAGAGGGAGTGGGAAAAGTATCAAATACTCAAACACGAGCCCTGATATTATACATCTTCAACATGTCTCTACCTACTAAATGTTATATAATCTTCTCCAAGCTGTGCCACTAATATTCCACCAAGTTTTGAAAGACAGAGCCTAAGACAGATATTTTTCATTAAACCTACAAAATTCAGCTCCTGGTTCTCATACATCCGTGGTCGTATAATACTGGAGAATGCATTTAATCCTACTATAAAAGTCCCTATAGTGTTTAACAATCACAACTCTGTTCAAAATATAATATTTCCTAGACTCTGTAATGTCCCTCATACAAACACTCATATACATACATACATACATACATATATACATACATACATACATAAACACATACACACATACGCATGCACAAACACACACACACACACACACACACACATACACACACACAGACACACATATGCAAAGGATACATCCCCCTTCTATGGGTAAAATGTGTGAGAAACTAGTCTAAGATAAAACTAAAATCCAGACAGGAAAACAAGTGTTGTATCTGAGGATTCTGCTGAACAGTTTAAAAATTCTTTGTCTTCCAGCTTTTATTACTACAAATACAATTTCTTGGGGTGATGATTGCATTTTCTCTATGTTACTCTCCTCAGTATGTGTTGTATGGCTCTGGCGTCTCCAAGTTATTGAAACTCTCCACTAACTGAAGCTTCATTTCAGAGCTTCACACTATATTCCATCAGAGACCCACCCCCCACTCCCTTGCTGGTCCTTGGATGAGGCAGGTCCCACTGAAAGTCTGAAACCACAATGGAAGAATTCACAGTTCCTCAGTCCTGCATCTTTGACATCCTCAATATAAATTCAATATATATGATGTAGCCATATACATCCCACAGCTTGGGGTTGATGTTAGCCTTCTTGGACCACAATTATCACAGTTTGTAAGTATTCTAAGAAGAGAAAACCATTTCATCTCTCGCTTTCAATAAGAAAACCTAAGGTGACTAGTGTCTTCCTATGAGAGAATCTTTTTGATTTCTTTAAGTGCTGAATAGAAGGGGTTTCTTTCTAATAATGATGCTAACAATTACTGTCATTTTTTCAACACAAGACTTTGCTGAAACACTAAATTCCCAAGTGATCTTTGCCTGTAAAATCTGAACATTGCTCATTTCTTTTTCCTCCATTTCTTTTTTTTCATTGTAGAAGTGCTAAAGATTCAATATTACATTATGTTGAGATATCCTCTACACAATAAAGTATTGTAAATTTGTACTGGCAGGTTTTGTGTGTCAACTTGACACAGGCTGGAGTTATCACAGAGAAGGGAGCTTCAGTTGGGGAAGTGCCTCCAAGAGATCCAGCTGTGGGGCATTTTCTCAATTAGTGAACAAGGGGGTAGGGCCCCTTGTGGGTGGTGCCATCCCTGGGCTGGAAGTCTTGAGTTCTGTAAGAGAGCAGGCTGAGCAAGCCAGGGGAAGCAAGCCAGTAAGGAACATCACTCCATGGCCTCTGCATCAGCTCCTGCTTCCTGACCTACTTGAGTTCCAGTACTGACTTCCTTTGTGATAAACAGCAATGTGGAAGTAAGCCAAATAAACCCTTTCCTCCCCAACTTGCTTCTTAGTCATGATGTTTTGCAGGAATAGAAACCCCAACTAAGACGAAATTCTTATGTAAATTCTCAGGACATAAACCAGACACAAGAAGTATCACATGCTTGGCAACTGATTCAGATACCACTAAGGCCCTTGACTCTTCGTGAAACCTTTGAAATTCTACCTCCACTGTTCATATTATTCTCATAGCTACAGTATTCCTGGACAAACATGAGTGGTTTGTTATGTCCTACTGCTAGCATTTGATGGCTTTTCTGGATTAACAATGCAATAATTTTTCTATTTCTCAAAAACAAAATCAACAGGGTCAGGCTCTTTACAACAATGATCCAAATTTTCTGCTTCCAATCTCTGTGTTAGTTACTTTTGTGCTTCTTAATAAAATATCATAATCAAATGTTACTTGAAGGAATGTAGAGGAATTTTAATCAAGAAAAATGACTGTGCTGGTAAAGGATTACATCTAAAGACATGATCCACTAGAAGAATACAGACATCCCCTGGATTGCAGTATTATCTGGTTAGAATACTGATATGCCCATCGTATACACCTTTAATCACTAACAATGAAGATGAAGTTAGTATAGAAGGTACATGAATATATATATATATATGTATATGTATGTATATGTATATGTATATCTATATGCATATATATATGTATATGTATATATAAGTATGTGCGTGCATGGTGAATATATGTATATGTATATACATGTATATGCATATATAATGAAAATATATGAATATATGTGTGTACACACACATATATATATATGTATATATATATATATATATACATAGAGAGAGGGGGGGGGAGAGTTGGAAGGAACCAGTAATATTTAAAAGTGACATCTAATTGAGGGACAGACAAAATGACTAATCAGAGAAAGATTTGACAGGATGAGTCAAAGATAGGTAAGTCTATTTATAGGGTAACAGCATAAAAAAAAGAAGCTACTTAACACAGGAGCGGGGGAGAGACAGAGAGAGACAGAGACAGACTGAGTGCGAATGGCAATTTTACAAAGAATGTTTTACAGAGTAATCTAGACACTGGTGAAGACAAAGGGAACCACAGTATGAGAGGGAGCCAAAAGATTAGAACATACTCCCAATGTTAGTATGTAGTCAAGCACAGAAAATGAAGTAGAAGCCAAGAAAAGCTATATTGATTCAATCATCTTAGAAAATTAGATGGTAGGGATGCTAGATGATTCTAGGCTTAGGTGTCATGATAAAATAGAGAAAGAAACACTCTGGACTCAACCAAATTGGTGGTTTTGCACAGGTTTGATATGGCCCTCATCTCATCCTGTTGTCTGAAGAATGAAAAACAACATTTACAAGGAAGAAAAAAAATTATTTTACTTTTTGTTCCAGAGGAACCTTACCTATAAAAAAGTTACTAGAAGTGGTTCTAGGAGGGAGATTTTGGTAGAGGAGTTTTAGAGATAGTATCCAGTTAGATACACATAAATGTGCTCAGAGTTTTAACTTATAATTCTTCATTCATGTTTCAGAAGGAAAACCGCATTGCATATTTTGGATAAGAAAGCATTACATTACAATCTCATTTAATTCTCGTGATTGGACCATATGAGAAAGAAATTATGATGACTATTTTGCAGGTGGCAAACAATGGTTTGCACTAAACAACTGCAGGATATATGCAGTGGCAAGAGAGATAGCTAGAGTTTGAAATGTAAGTTTTAAGCCCATCAGATATTAGAATCTCTTTAATAGTATAGATAAGTTTTCAGCATCACAATATTTTTTTGCCTATTTTAATTTTCAGCAAAGAGAATATAGTTCATATACTTTATTGCTTCCAATGTAGTATAAGAATGACTGTACTAATTTTCTATACTTTTAACTTGTGCAATCAAATATAGACAACATAACCCAGAGTCAAATATGCTCTTTTAGGTCTATGGAAGAGCTCATAGGCAGTTAAAGTGCGCAGTCTGTCAGGGAGTAAATCACCTACCATGAACGAAGTAAAGCTTAGGATCTGTTAAAGAACATTGATAACATAAGACAGTAGCATGAGGAAAATCTGTAATTTTGGTATGTTTTTGTGTTGCATACACTGGACCCAACATGCACACATTCACCTAAAAAGTTGTAGAGAAGAGGAGATTTTTTTGAAGAAATTCAGAGAGACTAGGAACAACAAATTATTCAGTGTCTGAGGCAGCCTGAAACGTATTTTCCTATATAAACCTTCAAAGTACCTTTAATATTCTTTTCATGTCTATGGTTTCTCATCATGGATTCCCTGTATTAATGATTTGTTCAAGTCGATTAGCTTAGTTCAATGATTATTTGCCTACCCGGAAGAAACCTTGTCTCAAGATCACTGGTGAGTGACTTGAGATCGTCAGATGTTCTAAAATGGCTATCTCTGAGTAACATATGTAAAATTTCTTTCTCCCAGATGAAGGTTTTTGAATTAAGTTTCACCTGTAGGACATTTTGAGCAGTGGGTGATGTGACTGCCCAATAAGCTAACTATTGTGTTATATTGCCTTGATGAATGTGAACTTTAATATCAAAATTAGATTAATGTGGAAAATGAGATGTATGCTTAACAATTATTTCCAAATAGAAGAGCAAATGCACTCTAGGGATATATATTCTAAAGTATGTAGATAAGATGCATACCTAGATCCCATCAAAAATAACATAAAACAAAAGGACTAAGAATCTTGAGAAATTCCCTAAAAATTAAGAAAAGTATCAGAATGCAGTTTGTAATATGGGAAACAACTTAATTTTGGATTGTATCAAGATGTTCTTAATTCTTTATCTCCTACAAAAAGGCCATACCACTATATGCAACCTTTAGATATTCTTAGTTTGAATTCTCTTCACTCTAAGCCCCTCATCTGCAACATATAGCCAAAATAACTATGACTCAGATTTTTTTCATTTTTTTTTTAGATATTTTCTTTATTTACAGGCACATTTCTCCATTCCCAGTTTCCCCTCCAAAACAAAGAAACAAGCAAAACCAACAAAAACAAACCCCTGTTGCCTCCCCCCTCCCCATGCCTGCCACCCCACTCTCTCCCACTTATTGGCCCTGGCATTCCTCTACACTGGGGCACAGAACTTTCATAGGGCCGAGCTCCTCTCCTCCTATTTATGATCATATTGCAATCCTCTACTATACACATGCTGCCAGAACAATCAGACCTCTCCATATGCAATCCTTGGTTGGTGGTTGAGACCCTGGGAGCTCTGAGGGTACTAGTTAATTCATATTGTTGTTCGTCCTAAGGAACTGCAAACCCCTCAGCTCTATTGGTCCTTTCTCTAAATCATTCACTGGGGACCCTATACTCAGATCAATAGATGTCTGTGAGCCTCTACATCTGTATTAGTCAGGTACTGTCAGAGTCTCTAAGGAGATAGCTATATTTAGGCTGGATTGCCCTTCCTTCAGTCTCTGCTCCATAGTTAATCTCTGCAACTCCTTCCGTGGGTATTTGGTTCCCCCTTTTAAGAAGGAATGCACTGTCCACCTTTTGGTCTTCCTTCTTCTTGAGTTCCTTGTGGTTTCTGGGTTGTTCTTTCTGTATTCCAAACTTCTGGGCTAATAACCACTTATCAGAGAGTGCTTATCATGTTTGTTCTTTTGTGATTGGGTTACCTCACTCAGGATGATATTCTCCAGATCCATCCATTTCCCTAAGAATTTCATAAATTTATTGTTTTTAATAGCTGAGTAGTACTCCATTGTGTAGATGTACCACAATTTCTGTATCCACTCCTCTCTCTTGAAGGACATCTGGGCTGTTTCCAGGTTCTGGCTATTATAAATAAGGCTGCTATGAACATGGTGGAGCATGTGTCCTTATTACATATTGCAGATTCTTTTGGGTATATGCCCAGGAGTGGTATAGCTGGGTCCTCCGGTAGTACTATGTCCAATTTCCGAAGGAACCGCCAAACTGATTTCCAGAGTGGTTGTACCAGTTTGCAATCCCACCAACAATGAAGTAATGTTCCTCTTTCTCCACAACCTCTCCAGCATCTGCTGTCACCTGAGGTTTTATCCAGGCCATTCTGACTGGTGTGAGGTGGAATCTCAGGGTTGTTTTGATTTGCATTTCCCTGATGACTAAGGATGTTAAACATTTCTTTAGGTGCTTCTCAGCCATTCGATATGACTCAGATTTTTATTCTTCTCTTTAGCTGAATTTGATGCAAAGAAATACCATAGCTATATTTTGAGAGTTTTAAAACAACAGTATGCTGTTACTCAGTCCAACTATGACTTCAGGACTATGTCCAGTTTCAGGATTAATCGTTGATACACTTGCATTCATGTATCTCTAAAAAGTTTTACTGTGGTTTCACAGGCACTGAAAACCTAGGTCATAAGACTTACCTAAGGAAGTGCACACATGAATGGGAAAGGTAATCTCTTAAGTTTTCAGTTATATTTTTATTAATAAGATAGTAAATATTTTTCTATATGCTCTATAAGTACCCACTAAAAGAGCGTTAATAAACAAAAAAAAATTATGAGATTTAAAGAAATTATTAGGAAGTCAAGAAGCTGTAGACAGTAGGTAAATTTCTTAAGTATGTGATCTTAGTAAAGTCTTTTGTCATATGGATGCCAGCAATCTCAATCAGAATTCATATAAACCCTAAAAATTTTAATCTGGCAAACCATTATCACCAGAGAAAAATAATTATAAAATTTATAAAAGTCATTTTTATGAACATTATCAAAATCACATTTGATAGTGTTATTTATATATTTTTAAAAATTTAGTTCCTGTAAAAAGAAACAGTAAAAATGGATATAGTGTGTAAATGTGCCACTGAACAATTGGAGTAAGGGAAAATAGTGAATGGCCCACAGTAGTTATTGAATGCTGCAGGACATCAAGCTAAGTATCAGATCCAAAGAACAGTCATGGATAGAACCTTGATAAACGTGTCCTAAACTTCAGCATGCTTATGCTGTATTTTCTTTGTGAGAATCTATTTCTGGGTCTAAACCCTTTGGAATGTATAGGAAAACAATGATAGATGTTATTTCACAATTATTCTGACATGGAAACAAGTTCTGCAATGATTGGTAAATAACATTCCATTTTTTTGTCAATGCACAGAAATGTTTAAATTCCCTGAAGACACCTAGCAGTGTTTTCACAGTGTGTCTCTGAAAAGGTAGAAGACTACATGTACTGTAGTGTGTGGACCAATAGATGTATATGCTTTTCATGGGAATTTCATATACCTTAGTTTAAAAATATCTTCATGCAGCCAGGCAGTGGTGGTGCATGCCTTTAATCCCAGCCCTTGGGAGGAAGAGGCAGGCAGATTTCTGAGTTCGAGGCCAGCCTGGTCTACAGAGTGAGTTCCAGAACAGCTAGGGCTATATAGAGAAACCCTGTGTCGAAAAATACAAAAACCAGCCAAACAAAAAAAAAAAAAAAAATCTTCATGCAAATGGAGAGCACACAAATTGCTAGGTACAAATAAAGATGTTCTTTAAGGTTATTGATATCTATGGTATAGCAAAACCATGCCAGAAAGCTTGGGTAGAGTGAGTTGAGACTTGGAGACTCAGTGGGCACACACCTGAAACTTAGTTGACTCCCTGCTCCCTGCCAGACTCCTGGCCTGGAACATATGCCACATACTGCACATAAGGAAACATGACTTGTAGTTACATAGCTCCAAAGCAGAGTTCTTTATGTTATTGAAGTAGCTAGAGGCCCTTAGGTCTTAGCCAAAAAGTTTCCCTTCCCAGACATTCCACCTTGCAAAAGGTACTTAATCTCAGGTCAGAGCCTGAGAAGGAGGTATGCATCCATTTTCCACCAAAGTGGTCAATAAACAGTTTAGAACCATGGACTGTCTCTTTGATCTACCACTGCTATGGGGAACATGGAGAAGGTCTTCAGCTACATAGCTACAGCTTAATTCTCTTCCATAGAAGGCCTCTCAGTGCTCCCAGAAAAAATACTCACAAGCTAAGGATAATGACTGCTGAGATAAGCCTGAGGTTCCATCCATCCCTTGCTCTGGGCTAGGGCTAGACCTGTCCCTAGCCTACACACCTGTCCCCCACCTAGGCCTGTCCCCTGAGGCCACAAAAGACACACTGACAGATATCCTGTACTTCAGTTTCATATACTTTGTTTCTGAAATAAGCTCCAGCAACCTTACCCAGCTCTTGTCGTATGATCGAACTGCCTGAAATGTCTCTGTCAGGTGGCTGTGGGGTTCGAATCACAAACTCCTTCTCTCTGCTTAGTTAGAACATTAAGATTCATTAATGAGTAACCACACCATTATCAGAACTAAAGTAACAGAATAGAATAGATTCATATCTATTCATTGCACTCATGGTAAAATATAGTAAATAATGTAGTAGTTTTAGTAATATTATAAGTTGTACCTTAGTTTTACAACATAAATAAGTATCACAAGCAACTTTGGTAATATACTATTATCTCATTTTTTCTTTTTTATTTATTTTTTATTAGATATTTTCTTTATTTAAATGTCATATGGTATCTCCTTTCCCATCTCATTTTAACACCCCAACTATTAGGCTACCTATCAATATTTCTCAGATATTCTCTTTCAGATGTATTTATTTTCAAATCATTTTTGGAAGAGGGTGAATTGAGTCTCCCCTTGGAATTCCCACATTCATTCAAGATCTACCTAGCATTTATTTACAGAAAAAGCTACAGCTTAAGTTGTAGGAGCAAAGGATCACATGCACAGTATTGTGGTACGTGTCCCATGCGATTCACCAGTTCACCCTAAATAAACCTCACACTTAGCTCAGTGTTTGCTTTAATACAGAAATAATATGTCATACAACTTGATACACAACTTATTATATACATAAATTTATATATACATATGTACATATATATACATGTGTATGTATGTATACATATATATGTGTGTGTAAAAAGTTGCCTATAGCACATCTAATTGTTTACCTGCACTATATTCACAGATTTTCTTTTATAATATTAGAAATTCTTACTGTATTCTTAGAACATTTCCCAATTTGTCATTGTTACAATAACAAGATTAGAAATTTTGGAAAAATGGAACAATAGGATTTAATAAATCATCTTTTTATTTGTAAAATTTAGAAGGAGTTCATATATTAGAAAAAGCAACTTTTTCTGTTACTTGTACACTGAGAATTCCTGGCAACTGAATTCTAGACTTTAAATAAGAATGACAGCTTGATTAATGCATTACTGACATTAAATTTATTCTATATATTACATGTGTACATTTCAAGGATTTTGACATATGTGACCAATGAAATAATCACTAATTTGAAGATAATGAACTTGTCTGTCACCTTCACCGATTCTGCTAGGTTTACTGGCAATTTTTCCCATGGGTACCTCAGCATTTCCCGGAGACACTTCTGGGAAGCCACTGCTTTGCTTTCTGTTAGACTGCATTAGTTTTTAAAATAGAAGTTTATACAATTGTAATCATAAAAAATGCTTATTTGTGTTATTTAAAACATAATTTCTCTGAGACAGTGATATATGGCATGACCATACACGCATACACAACACACACACACACACACACACACACACACACACAATTCTTGTTATCAGCAAAGCATTGCTTCTGAAACTTCTGTGAATACCAAAATCTGTGGGTTCTCAAGCATGCTATGTAAAATGACATATTTTTTGCATATATGTCTATACACTTCTTTAAATCATACATAGTTTTGAATATTAACTTTTTAAATTTACAGCAAATAATTATAATATATTATTTTCAGAAATAATAACAGGAAATTACTCTGTATGTATTAATGTACCCATAATTGGTTTTCCTTCTCATCATTTTAAAAATATTTGTTCAAATTTGAATTACAAATTTGAATAATAACCAAAAATATATGTGAAAAGTATATTTTGAATATACTTAGTAACAATTGTTTAAATGTAACTCTTCAAATAGATATTGAATAAAATATTATTTAGGCTGGAAACAACATTTTCTTATTGGTTATAAGTCATTGTCCTACTGTCTTTTGTTTGTTTATGGAAATATATCTCCAAATAATATGATTCTTTTAATTTTTCCATTAATATTGAGAGCAAGGAGATTTCAGAAGTTTGTAATACTATATGTCAATTATATAATAAATTTATTCTAAGATGTATGTTATCCTCAGATATTTTAAACATCATCTTTCAAGAACAAGAATTTTGGACTTCAACGCATTTATTTTTTAATTAATAGATTTGGTAATAGGGTAAAATATAAGAAATGTCTTCTTAACCCAAAACTTAGAGGATGTTCTCAAAATGATTTACTAGAATTTTTATTTTTTGAAATATTAGATTTAGGCCCATGATTTTTAAAAAATATTTTAATATATTGTCTTAAACATGTAACAAAACTTTTTCTATCTTTGACTGTTAAATTTAAATTTGTATTAGAGACAATGTAGGAACATTTGGAGGCAGGAGAAGGAGAAGATAAATATTGTAATTACATTATTGAGATAAGTAATTATTATAGAACAATAAGTTAAGATTATCATTTTTAATTAAATTATCTTTGCCTCCATACCAAATTTGAACTAGTTAGGAATATTCCTATGTCTGGAAGTTTTACTTCCCTGAACATTTTCCAAATTTTAAAAACTATAGTCTACATTTTTTATATTCTGTCACAAATCTTGAAAGAAATTAGTGTAGGCTCTCTAAATTGTTGCTTAAAAACACATTTTGACCACTTTGTAGCCTTTACAAAACTGGGTTAATTTTATAATGAAACTTTTTGTTAAAAACAAAATGAAACAGAACAACTAAGCTCTGGTTTAGAATTTAATTTAATCTACAAATAAATGAGGAGAAATTATTAAAAATTTCTCACACAGTACATAAATTCAGTATAGTCCCCCATGAATTTTGTTTTTTTTAACAGTATTTTGAAATTTATAATTTTTAGTACAGATGATAGTATATTTTAAATCAAATTTATAGAAAAGTATATCATGTTTGTTTTGTTATCATAAGGGAAAATTATAAAGAGTTTCTCTTTTTAGTGGTTTTAATATTCATTAGTATGACTGAGATGATGAAAATGATCTTTTTACCCTGATAAGTTCTAAAAGCAAGCAATAGTGGCACATGACTTAGAGCCAGTCATTTAGGAGCCTGAGGCGAAATGAATGCATAAATCTGAGACATCTAGACCATCATCTGTAAAACTCTGCCAGCATTGCATATGTATTATAGTCACTTATAGTATATTAATTTCTGAAACACTGTTTTTATTTTTCCAACTCTTCTATTGAGCATTTGTTCCTATTTTAATGTTGATAAGATTTCATACATTTTTATTAGATATTTTCTTTATTTACATGTCATATGATATCTCTTTTCCCAGTTTCTCCTCCAAAAAAACCCCAAAAAAACAGAAAACAAAAAACAAGAATAAGAACAAACCCCTGTTGCATTCCCGCCTCCCCCATTGCTCGTCACCCCACCCTCTCCTGCTTCCTGGCCCTGGCATTCCCCTACACTGAGGAACAGAACCTTCACAGGGCCAAGGGCCTCTCCTCCCATTGATTACAGACTAGACCTTTCTCTACTATACCAATGCTGCTGGAGCCATGAGTCCCACCATATGTATTCTTTGGTTGATGGTTTAATCCTTGGGATCTCTGAGGGTACTAGTTAGTTCATATTGTTGTCCGTCCTAAGGGGCTACAAACACTTCAGCTCCTTTTGTCCTTTCTCTAACTCCTTCACTGGGGACCCTGTACTCAGTCCAATGGATAGCTGTGAGCCTCTATTTCTGTATTAGTTGGGTACTGTCAGAGCCTCTCAGGAGAGAGGTATATAAGGCTGGATTGTCTATCCTTCAGTCTCTGCTCCATAGTTTGTCTCTGCAACTCCTTCCATGGGTATTTGGTTCCCCCTTTTAAGAAGGAACGAAGTATCCACACTTTGGTCTTCCTTCTTCCTGAGTTTTTTGTGGTTTGTGGTTTGTACTTTGTGTATTCCATTCTTCTGGGCTAATATCCACTTATCAGAGAGTGCATACCATGTGTGTTCTTTTGTGATTGGGTTATCTCACTCAGGATGATATTCTCCAGATCCATCCATTTCCCTAAGAATTTCATAAATTCATTGTTTTTAATAGCTGAGTAGTACCCCATTGTGTAGATGTACCACAATTTCTGTATCCATTCCTCTGTTGAGGAACATCTGAGTTGTTTCCAGTTTCTGGCTATTTTAAATAAGGCTGCTATGAACATGGTGGAGCATGTGTCCTTACTACATGTTGGAGCATCTTCTGGGTATATGCCCAGGAGTGGTATAGCTGGGTCCTCAGGTAGAACAATGTCCAATTTCCTGAGGAACCACCATACTGATTTCCAGAGTAGTTGTACCAGCTTGCAATCCCACCAGCAATGAAGGAGTATTCCTCTTTCTCCACAACCTCTCCAGCATCTGCTGTCACCTGAGTTTTTTATCCTAGCCATTCTGACTGGTGTGAGGTGGAATCTCAGAGTTGTTTTGATTTGCATTTCCCTGATAAATAAGGGTGTTGAACATTTTTTTAGGTGCTTATAAACCTATTTGTTTATTTGATTTTTTCCTTTTTCTTTTCTTTTCTTTTCTTTTCTTTTCTTTTTCTTTATTTTTTTCTTTAAATGTTCTTCTCTCAAACAATACATCTGGATTGCAGCCTCCCTTCCCTTCAGTTCAGTTTATTTGGATTTTTGAAACAGGGTCTCTGGGTAACCTTAGGTATCCTGGACTTGCTAGGCAGACTTAGCTGGCTTCAAAAACATGATATCTACTACCTGTGCCCTCCTTATTCTGACATTAGCATTTACTACATTTGGATATATTTAGTTTAGGGAGCTTCTATAGTAGTATGTTTCATATGGCATTTTCTAAGGTTTTCAGTGTTAGTTACCTATCAACAATCCTACCTCCCACACCACCCCACTTAGTCTATTCTGTTCCATTGTTTCCCTCTCCTATCTTCCATCATCTGTATTTTATCTCCTTTCCTTGAAGTTCATCCCAAAGACCCTTTTGTGATTATTTTAGGAGTCTTTTGGGAATATTTTCAAGCATAATATAGCTCTAGAGCTAGTGAGTTTTTTTTTAAGTTCTTATTACAAAATTGTTAAACACACAGGGATAGAAGGATTTAAAAAAGTAATAGTTTTTATGGCTGTCACAAGCTGCTGCAATTCCTAACAGTTACTAATGCATTTTACATTTAGTATTAATCATTTGCATTTATTTGTGTGTCTTATTGGAAATGTATTTTAAGAAAAGGCTTGACCTTGTAATCTCTGCTTCAAATCTCCTAATAGTTATATATAATTGTAAAATATTTTATTTTCAACTATTCCATAATCTTAATGCCAACAAATATTAATAATGTTTTAATAAGTAATTAAGGTTAAGTTAAAATTATTAAAATAAAGTAAAATTCAGTGACCTCAAGGTATCTTTATACAATTGTATTTTTTGAAACGGGCTCATATAGTATAGTGAATATTCATTATCATTTTTATTCCTTTTACTTTTGAAAATTTCATCTATCTATTACATCATATTTGTTTATCATAGTAAGTAATTTTTCTGTAGAAAGTCCCTCTCCTAGAAACGCTCTCAACTATAGAACTTAAACATTTTTATTTACTCTAGTATTTATTTTTACTTATATTTAATGATATGCCTATATGTTTTAAAAGCTATTTTTTCATGCATGTTTTATTCCATAGGTGAAATATATATATATATACATATATATATTTTACTATACTTTCATTCATGTATATATTTTATTTTAATCATATTATTTGCCAATTATACTTTTTTGTTCCTTCCTCTTCCCACTGATTCCCTTCTTTTTCTTCAATTTTTTTTAAATGGAAGTTCTCTATTAGTTTCTCTGGATTTTTGAGATATTTCTCAGCCTCAGGAATAGTACTTATCCACAGGCTTTTGAGACTCACTGTCCAGTTTTCACTAGACACAAATATTTTTTATTAAAAAGGAAAATTAATCTGATCAATGTATTGTATTACAGAAAGTACCTTTAGAATTTAAAGTAAAACCAAATTGTATTAGTATTTATTGTTCTATTTTTGTTGGGTGGGGACCTGCTGTGTACACTATACTTGCACTGGATTGCAAACATGCCTGGCAGAGTAGCCATAAGTGGTTAATATGATTTTTCATTTTTTTTTTTTTTTGTCGCAGCAACATATTGAGCCCTGAATGGCTTTAAAGTCACAGCAATATAAGGATTCTGTAGGGCTGGGATTCCAAATCTGAGTGGTCTCACTGAGGTTGTAGTTACCCTGTTGGACAGAGAACTTTGTCGTACTCATATTTCTCACTGCTGTGACAAAACTGTTGACTGTAAGAGTCTAGGTGAGAAACTTGGTTCAGGATTCTAGAATTCTCAGTCCGTGGTGATATAGAGGAAGTGGCACAGCAAAGAAATTAAGATCATTGAAGATGAGCACTAGAGGAAGAGTCTGCACAATGTGCTTACTTTGTCTATGTGGGCCTCCTGGTTTGCAACAACTGATCAATGGTGTGTTTCAGGGGATTAAGCACTTATGGTATACTCATCTCTTGAGAAAGATTTATTTCACTAATCTCCTTGGTTTTTCTTAATACATTTATACTGGCAATCATTAACCAAACCGGTTTCCTACAATAAACCACTATAATGTACCTGCAATTAAATCTGTTAAGTGAGATTTGGTAAACAATTTTGAGTTCAAGTACACAAATTGCAGTCACTGAAGTCTTCTCGACACCAGTCTCTTTCTTCTTCGCTGCCCACTTACACAGCTTCTTTTCCATATCGTTGATATGTACGAGAATTTTCTGCCCTCTTTCATCATTCTGAAGTGCTTTGAACTCAAAGAACTTCTCTTTGTCCATGTCTACTACATTTGTGCTGCTTCTAAAGCTGTGAAAAATCTATTGGATTGTCCTGGTTATGCTTTTAGGGTTCATTAATTTATGTTCCAGGCAGTTAGGAGATAATTCATAATCTAATTTTGTGGATTTGGCTGGTACATTTATTTTCTGGTCCATTTACTACACATGATCTGACATTAGGTCCAATAAAACAAACACAAATCACTCTTCTGCTCACAATTACCTCATTCAATTTATGTAGATTTTTAAACTTTTTCTCAAAATGAATTTTTCATGATGTATTTTAGTACTTAGTATATTTATCCTTTAAATTTTTTATCTTCAGATATGGGTTGTCTTTCCTCTCTCTTTTATGATATTTGTAATTTACTAGATTTCTTTTGAAATATTTTTTCATACATTTTAATCATGATTCTTTCATTTCCCCTATTATTTCTGTATTCACCCTACCTTCCTGCCCAACAATATTAAGTTCTATTTTTCTTTCTAATTGAAAACAAGAAAACAAATGCAAGAATAAGAAAAAACTCCTTCAAGTATAAAAACAAAAGTTAAAAAAAAAACAGCAAAAGAACAATAAAACAGGCCTTACTTCTGGACCACCCCACTTCCCTATCCAGGCTAGACCAGAGGCACAGCCAATATCTGCCCAAATGCTACAGTTTTCATGCTTCCCAGGAGATTTTCAGTGACCAAGGACACAGGTGAGAATTTCACCTAGTATCTACACCTCCACAGCCCAGCAGACACAGGACCTACCTACCACTCTACTTCCCCTGTGAGCTCCACGTCCCTTTAGTCCCACTTCTCCACCCTGGCCAGATGACTCGCCATATATCTGCCCAAAAGCTAGAGCATTCGGGCCATTTAGGAGGTCTTCAGTAACCAAGGGCACAGGGGGACTATAGTAACTAGGGGCAAAGGAGGTCCAGAGTAACCAGAGACATAGAAGGCCTTCTGTAACCAGAGACTCATGAGGCATACACTAACCAGAGACAACCCTGCCTCCCTCCAAGGAGACCAGCTCAAACTCAGGTCATAGCATTATACCTGCCACCAAGGAGACTAGTTCCAGTCCAGTTAACACCTAATCTAAAAACTTTCCTAACCTAAAGAGATGGCCACGAATATGCAAGAAGCCTACAGAACATCAAATAGATTGGACCAGATAGGAAAACTATCCTATAACATAATAATCAAAACACTAAATACACAGAACCAAGAAAGAATATTAAAAGCTGTAAGGGAAAAAGGCTAAGTAATATACAAAGGCAAACCTATCAGAATTGCCCCAGACTTCTCAATGGAGATTGTAAAAGCCAGAAAATCCTCGACAGATGTCATCCAGACACTAAGAGAACAAAAATGCCAGGCTAGAATACTATACCCAGCAAAACTCTCAATCATCATAGATGGAGAAACCAAGATATTCCATGAGAAAACCAAATTTAATCATCATATTTTTACTACTCCATCCCTACAGAGCATACCGGAATGAAATCTCCAGCACAAGGAGGGTAACTTCACCCAAGAAAACACAAGAAATTAACAGTTTGTAATAAACCCAAAAGAAGTAAATAATACACGCATAATACTACTTATAGCAAGAAAAAATAACAGAAACTTATAATCATCTGTCTTTAATATCTCTCAATATCAATGGACTTAATTTCTCAATAAAAAGACAAAGGCTAACAGACTGGATATGAAAACAGGATCCAGCACTTGGCTGCATACAAGAAACACACTTCAATGACAAAGGCAGGCACAATCTCAGAGTAAAAGACTGGAAAAAAATTTCCAAGCAAATGGTCCCAAGAAACAAGCTAAAAGTGCCACTCTAGTATCCAATAAAATAGACTTTTAAGCAAAAGTTATCAAATGAGATAGGAAGGGACACTTTATATTCATCAAAGGAAAAATCCACCAAGAGGAAGTCTTAGTCCTGAACATCTATGCCTCAAATGCATGGGCACTCACATTTGTAAAAGAAACTTTACTAAATCTCAAAACACACAGTGAACTTCATATAATAAGAGTGGGATATGTCAGCACCCCACTACTCAGAGATATAGTGAAACTAACAGAAGTTGTGAAATAAATGGACTTAACAGATATTTATCAAATATTTCACCTCAAAATAAGAGAATATATCTTCTTCTCAGCACTTCACGGAACCTTCTCTAAAACTGCCCATATAACTGGACATAAAGCAAGCTTCAACAGATACAAAATGATTGGAATAATCCCATGCTTTCTATCAGATCACCATGAACTATGGCTAGACTTCAATAAAAACAAAAAACAACAGAAAGCCCACATACTCATGGAAACAGAACAAATCTCTGCTCAATGATAACTTGTTCAGGAAAAAAAAAAAGAAAGAAAGAAATCAAAGACTTTATAGAATTTAATGAATGTCAAGACACATCAAACCCAAACTTTTAAGAGACAATGAAAGCAGTGTTAAGAGGAAAATTCACATCACTAAACAACTTGATAAAGAAATAGGAGAAATTCCATACAAGCAAATTGACAGTATACCTAAATGCTCTAGAACACAAGGAAGCAAACTTACCCAAGAGAAGTAGATGGAAACAAATAGTCAAAATCATAGCTGAAATCAGCCAGTTAGAAACAAAGAAAATGATACAAAGAATCAACAAAACCAATAGCTGGTTATTTAGAAAATCAACAAAATAGATAAACCCTTAGCCAAATTAACTAAAGGTTACAGACACAGTATTCAAATGAACAAAATCAAAAGTCAAAAAAAGATACATAATGACAGATCCTGGAGAAATTTAAAAAACCCTGAGAACCTACTACAAAAGCATATATTCTACAATACTGGAACATCTAGATGAAATGGATAATTTTCTAGACAGATACCATGTACAAAAGTTAAGATCAAGTAAACTATCTAAACAGTCCCATAACTCCTTTGAAAATAGAAATAATCTTCCCCCAACCAAAAAAAA